>NC_057798.1:604148468-604448468 GCF_018294505.1 Triticum aestivum | reverse complement strand
CTTGTAAACCGGGATTCCGAGTCTGATCGGGTCTTCCTGGGAGAAGGTCTATTCCTTCGTTGATCGCGAGAGCTTGTCATGGGCTAAGTTGGGACACCCCTGCAGGGTATAATCTTTCGAAAGTCGTGCCTGCGGTTATAGGCAGATGGAAATTTGTTAATGTCCGGTTGTAGATAACTTGACACCAGATCCGAATTAAAACGCATCAACTGCGTGTGTAGCCGTGATGGTCTCTTTTCGGCGGAGTCCGGGAAGTGAACACGGTTTCTGAGTTATGTTTGACGTAAGTAGGAGTTCAGGATCACTTCTTGATCATTGCTAGTTGACGATCGTTCCTTTTGCTCTCTTCTCGCTCTTATTTGCGTATGTTAGCCACCATATATGCTTAGCCGCTGCTGCAACCTCACCACTTTACCCCTTCCTTTCCCTTTAAGCTTTGCTAGTCTTGATACCCATGGTAATGGGATTGCTGAGTCCTCGTGGCTCACAGATTACTACAACAACAGTTGCAGGTACAGGTTATGCGATGATCATGACGCGAGAGCGATGCTTGCTTGCGTTGAGTTCTTCTTCTGCTTCTTCGATCAGGGATAGGTTCCAGGTCGGCAGCCTGGGCTAGCAGGGTGGATGTCGTTTGAGTTTCTGTTTGTGCTTCATCTGTAGTCGGATGATGATCTTTGGTGCTTAGATCGGATTCAAGCGCGATCTGAATCGCTTCGTGTACGAATCCACCGACCGCGTTCTTGTAAGCTTCCGCATGGCGATCTTCAAGGGTATGAAGATGCACTCCCCTCTCTCTCGTTGCTAGTATCTCCATAGACTGATCTTGGTGATGCGTAGAAAATTTTGAATTTCTGCTATGTTCCCCAACACAATCTTCCACCCAGAGATAGCAATTTGCCTTTCCAACTGCTTAGTCTTTTTTGTAGTCTCTCCTCGACGTGTTTCCATTCAGCATTTGTGAGTCTCCGATAGTGTATCGGTATCCCCAAATATGTGATAGGAAACTGGCCCAAACCGCAGCCGAACAGGTCAGCATACAAATGGGCCTCATCTTGAGCCTCGCCGAAACAATACAATTCACTTTTATGGAAGTTGATCTTAAGACCCCGAGAGTTGCTCAAAAGCTGACAAAATCAATTTCAGATTTCTCGCTTTTTCTAGGTCATGATCCATGAAGAGAATCGTATTATCAGCATATTGAAGAATAGAGAGGCCAGCATCCATAAGATGATTCACTACTCCATCAATTTGGCCATCAGCCTTGGCATGCCCAATCATGACAGCCAACATATCCGCCACTATATTGAATAGCATGGGCGATATTGAGTCACCCTGTCTTAATCCTTTCTTCGTTTGGAAGTAGGGGCCCACGTCATTATTGACTTTAATGGCCATGCTACCTCCGGAAACGAAACTATGGATCATAGCGCGCCACTCTGCGGAAAAACCTTTCATTCCGAGAGTCTGCTGAAGAAAAGACCACTTGACTTTATCATAAGCCTTTTCAAAGTCGATCTATCGGCTAAAACTCTGGTTGGTGTCTTGTAGCTGACATTTAACAAATAAATTGGTCTAAATTTTTGAATCCTATCAGCATCAGGCACCTTTGCAATTACAGTAATAATCCCATGGTTTAATCTCTCCATATCAAGCTTTTCAACTTGAAACAGCTCTTTCAGATCATGCTTCATGGTCTCCCAAAAAACCTAGTAAAATTCTATTGGTAAACCATGAGGGCCAACGGCTATATTATGTTTCATTCCAAAGACAACTGCCTTGATTTCCTCCAAAGTAAAATATTCAACAACCATCTTTCTATCTTCCTCGCTCAACTGTGAGCACCAAATTTCGTCTAATTTAATGAATGTGACATCGGCAGGCCCAAACAACAGCTTGTAAGAATCAGTAATATGAGCCACTAATTCAAGTTCAGCAATGATGAGATCTCCATCATTCATCAAAATGAGATGATATTCTTCTTTTTCCTACCACTAGATCATCTCAGTATGTGCCAATCGAACGGCGGGACAAGCAGTGGATGTGGCAGTCATCGCGCAGGCGCGACGGATAATAAAGATGCAAACTCAACTACGTATATATAACTCCGCCAAGAGGAAAATACGTAGGGAAAACATCCACCGTTGGATTGGATCCGTCGCGGTCGACGGTGGGATCGGATCAATCCTGCAGGTCGCTCGGATTGCCAGAGAAAGAAGCGAGGAAGGAAAAGAAAACGAAAGCGGGTAAATCCTGGCCACGGGCCCGCCGCGGACGCTTGACAAGGCGGCGAGGCAGAGCCCGGAGAGTCCAGATGCGATCCTCGACGTCCGCACCCGCAACACGCGGAGCGCAGGCTAGTCAGCAGCCAAAGTGGCAGCGCCGTCTCCGCCACAACCCGGAGACACCTCGCGCTTCCGCCCACCTCCCCTCCCTCCCCTCCCAATCCAATCTGCCTTCTTCTTCTTCTCTTCCTCTCCCACGGCGAGTGCTGCTCCTATATATACCCCCTGGGCCGCCCCACACCTCTCGTCTCTCTCCTTCTCCCGTCCTCTCTCCTGCGCACCTGGAGCCATCGCACGCTTCCTGTCGAGTACGCTGCCTGGCTACCTGTCCCCCGGCTGAGCGTCGTACATATGTGTGAGTAACTAACTGTTCCATCTCTGCACGCCCTGCGTGACTGATTGATTCTGTCAATGCTTCGGCCGAAAACTGATTCGCCGGTGCTGCAGGAACGGCTGCGTTGCGGCGGCTCGGCCAGGTTTGCTGATGTTCATCTAACTACCCGGGGAGAATTCAGAGTTGCCCACAGAGAAAGAAAGAAAAAGGAGAGCCAGGGATCCATCGAGCTTCGAATTCGCCTGTTCCCTTGGCCATTGGTCACGGTTAAGCTTGGGTCAAGGTGAGTTCCTTCTCTGAGTTTGCCTGCGTATAACTCTGCGACATTTTCTACAGAGCGCCGTGTTTTTTTAACGAATTTTGGCATTGCAAAATGCTTCATTCCACCTCACAAGTGATGTTTCTCTTGCTTCCCCATAGATCCTTAGATTTCATTATTGTGCACTGTCCGGTCGTCTCATTCAACATGTGAGTTCGTCAGGCTATCTACAGAGAAGTGTCCAGTGGAAGTAGATCGGTCCAGTTGCTAGGTGCATGTGTTTGTGTCCAGGTGTGGCTTAGGGGTGCATGTTGCTTGCTTCTCCAATTATTATTCTTCCTTTTGGTTGGTAGTCAGTACTCCGTGCTCCTAACAAGAGAGCCAGATGTTTTTCCTTTCCGGCGAAGTAGGAGGTGGGGGGGGATCAAACTAGTTTGATGCATACAACTTTGGATGAAAGATTTGATGGATGTATGTGTGCTCATCAAGTTCATCCTGTACATTCCATGATTTTCTTTGACTCGACCTTTCGGTCCTCAAGAAGATTTTTTTCTCCCTTCCCATCATGACGAACTTCAACTTTCATTGTACCAACAAACTTATAACACAAGGTAACAACGTAAGGAAGACAGCAATTTTGACCTTCGCGGCTCTGCTTCAACAACCGCTGCAAGATTTCGTCCAAAAAACAACCACTGCAAGACAAATGGACAAGTGAAAGGACTCTGTATTTTACTTTAAGAGTAAAATAGAATAAGACTTGTTACAAAGACAAGGTGAAAGAGAAGTTGTTGAAGTACTCCGGGTGCCCCATGATTGAGCTCCTCTGACCAAGGAGGCCCGTCATTTTTGTCGCCACGACACATGCAGGTTCTGGGTTTTGTTGCTACCTGGCATATCAACCTTGGAGATTAGTTTTCTCATCCGGCAACCAATCGATGGCTGCTGATGTTGAGGTGTTAATATTATCCCTGGCAGATCCGTCCCAACTTCGGACCATAGATTAATTTTGTCCAATTGCGCTCTGTTAATACTTAATACTGGTCTGATGTAGGTGCAATCAGTGATAAGTCATGCGATAGACAGATATTTAGCACGTTTTTGACTGAATGCTACAGCAGACTAACATTTACCTCTCCAGTGACTCATCAATCGTTCTCGACACCATAATTAACCTGTGCGATCCTCCTAACATGCAGTACTAGTTTTTTTCTCTAGTTCTTTGTTATCCTTTTTTTTCCGCAAAAGCTTTGTTCTCCTTGAGAGAACTGTTAAAAAGTACTCACTGTGTGCCGTGAATCGACCCTTGCGTTGTGAATGGCAAAATTGTCATGGCGAATGATGTAGTATCTCTTATGGAGTGGACGGTTCCCTAAATTCATTTTGTATAAACAGGGAGACGGGTAGCGTGTGCTAAATAATTTCTATCTAGTTTTTGTTTGACTGATGCTGAATCTTGTGAACGCACACTGTTTATTGGCTAAATCATAGTATTCCTTATTTAGGGGGCGGCTACTACGTCTTAGTTGTACATCGCTATCTTTCCTGCTTTCCTACGTTAGACTGCAATTCCATGATCCATTTGATAGAAACAAGTGAATTAATTTACTAAATATGATAATTTCGAAAATAATTCCCTAGACGTGCTTATTTAATACAATTGCTGTCTAATTCATACTGCCTTTGTGATGGGTTTTTATGTGCCATATCATCTAATGATTTATCCTCTGTTTTAGATTCTGGTACTGAAACAGCAAGATGGTGAACTTCGGGAAGAAGTTGATGGCAGATCAAGTAGAAGAATGGAAAGGGTATGTTTGTCTTGAAGTCCTTCACAAGTCTAACAAATTTCCTGTTGTTATCTTATGAGTTATTTTATCTTTCTGTTGTTAGGTACTATATTAACTACAAATTGATGAAGAAATTGTTAAAGCAATACGTTCAACAGACCCAAATTGGTGGCAAAGATTGCGAGCAAGTTCTTAAGGAGTTCTCGAGGATTCTTGATGATCAGGTATGCAGAGAGTGATTTCTCTTGAAATAATCATACATACAAATTTTTAAGCTACTTGTTCATTTGGTCTATCGTATCCTACACCACGAGCTTAGTGTCTTGAAATAGCATATATTGCAATTAGCTAAAGTTCTTTGGTGTTACTAAATTCAGATTGAAAGGATCGTGCTCTTTCTGCTGCAACAACAAGGCCACCTCTCTAGAAGGATTGAGGAATTGGGAGCACAGCGTGCTGCCATTATGCAGCAGGTTGATACATCAAGAGTTTTCCAACTTCGTGAGGATTACAGAGATGTTGGAAGAGATCTCGTAAAGCTTCTCCGCTTTGTTGACATGAATGCTACCGGTCTAAGGAAGATACTGAAGAAATTCGATAAGCGGTTTGGCTATAAGTTTACAGATTATTATGTCACCACTCGTTCAAACCATCCTTATTCACAGCTTCAGCAAGTCTTTAAGCAAGTGGTAATTTTCTGGCATCATACGTTGGCAACAGGTTTTTCTTCTTCTTTTCCAGCAGCTAATCAGCATTTCTGCAACTTATCTTGCGCTTCTATCGATACAGGGAATTGTAGCCGTTGCAGGTGCTTTATCACGCAACCTTGCATATCTGGAACATGAGCATCGAGGAAGCTTTTTATCCATATATGATAACCCATCTGTTGTGCTGCAGGTAATGTATTTCCACGGGTCCACTCTCTTTCAGTTCTATTTGTTGTACGGTTTTAAAAGTGTGTTGTGATTATTTTCTTTTATGTTCAGGACCCTATCATAGACCAGGTAAACCATGCAGTACAGAAACTCACACACGCGACGAGTTTTATGCAATACTTGGGACAACACGCACTTATCGTCCAAGACGACACACCCAGTGGATCGGAGGATAATGTCGATGATGAGAGCTACCATTTCATGTCCCTGATGCTTAACCTAGTGAACACATTTCTTTATATGGTGAACACATATATCATCGTCCCGACCGCAGACGACTACTCAGTGAGCCTTGGAGCCGCCGCGACAGTTTGTGGCATAATCATTGGATCGATGGCGGTCGCTCAGGTGTTCTCTTCGGTTTATTTCAGTGCCTGGTCGAATAGGTCATACTTCAGACCTCTAGTATTCAGCAGCATTATGCTATTCTCTGGGAATCTGCTGTATGCATTGGCATATGACCTGAACTCCTTGACAGTTCTCCTGATTGGCCGGATACTATGCGGGTATGTAGATTTCTTTTCTCACTTCGACAAACTTACTGTTATGAATTCGTTTTTAGTTTCTCGATCAGACTTCAGACCACATGTCACCATTCTTTATGATTTGAGATTTTCTGAAGTAGCTCCTTTTGTCATACTGACAACAGGTTGGGTTCTGCAAGAGCTGTGAACCGTAGGTATATCAGTGACTGCGTGCCTCTCAAGATCAGGCTCCAAGCCTCTGCAGGGTTCGTCAGTGCTAGTGCTCTTGGAATGGCATGTGGCCCTGGCCTTGCTGGTTTTCTTCAGACAAAATTTACGATATACTCGCTGACTTTTAACCAGAGCACATTGCCTGGATGGGTCATGTCCGTTGCTTGGCTTCTTTACTTGGTGTGGCTGTGGTTTTCATTCAAAGAGCCGGAACACTTCGCTAAGGCTGCAGCCGAGGCTGCAGCCAGAACACCGCAGCCTTCTGAATCTGGTAAGCTCTCAGCCCACAGTAGTAGCTTTGCTAGTGCAAAATGTTATATTTTTTGGAAGAACAAAATGTTCTGTTTGAAAACATAAACTACGCTGGAACTCATCCTTGTACGATAACAGTGTGTGCTCCACCACAGGCATTATGTAACATCGTCAGAAGTTGTTCTAACACGAAGTTTACTTCTTGAGAAAATAGGTCATCAAGAAAGTGCTAATTTGGAGGAAGGTCTAGCACAACCTCTGCTTCTAGGTTCAGAAGAGAGGCTGGATGATATTTCGGAGGATAATGATGATGAAGATGATAAAAGTTCCCATGAGCCAGCAACATCATTTGCTTCAGCATATAAATTGCTGACACCCTCTGTGAAGGTTTGTTTTTCGCCTAACTGCTCTTTTTGTTTTCCCTGAACTCAAGCATGCCAAAAAGGAAACACATTATCTCCATAGTTTCATTCATACAAAAAATTCTGAACTCCATGACGTGAGGTATGGTGTCTTGTTAAAAATAATTTTATTCTAATTACTAGAAGGTAAGTTGGCATCGACAAAAAATTAAAAAGACTGTCTTGTGTATTTTGCTTATCTACTGAAACTACTGTCTTGTGTATTTTCCTTTAATAACTTTATATGAATGGTGATTTCTCAGGTACAACTATTGATATACTTTATGCTCAAGTATGCGATGGAAATTTTGCTCTCCGAATCAAGTGTCGTCACCACATACTATTTTAATTGGGATACAAGTGCTGTGGCCATCTTTTTAGCGATTCTTGGATTGACTGTTCTTCCAGTAAATGCCATTGTCGGGAGCTACGTTACGAACTGGTTTGAGGACAGGTAACTTTTCTTAACAAGGCATACCAGTGTATATATGAAATCCTTCTATTTTCTAAGTATTCTACTGGTCATATTGTTGTTCTCGCCTTCTTTGAACCATGCAATACGAATACAAATGAAATGTGCTATTGCTCTTACATTGTCAAAATCATCAATTACATTGTCAAACTTCTTTCTTTCGCAGGCAAATTCTGGCGGCATCTGAAATCATGGTTCTGATTGGCATTATCATGAGCTTCCGTTACACGCCTCACTACTCGATTCCACAGTACGTCTCTTCGGCTCTCATCACGTTTGTATTCGCAGAGGTGCTGGAAGGTATGTACACCATAACCATTCAGCTCAGCAGCACACGCAATATATCTGAAACAACCGTAATAAACCTCTCCATTGCTGACGATCAAATGCAGGAGTAAACCTATCCCTGCTTTCGCGGGTCATGTCGTCGAGGCTGTCGCGAGGGACCTACAACGGCGGCCTCCTCTCAACGGAGGCCGGGACGCTGGCCCGTGTGGTCGCGGACGCGACGATCACCGCGGCAGGCTACCTAGGCACGGACATGCTCCTCAACGTCACCCTGCTGCCGCCTCTCGTGATCACCATCGTCTCCATCGTCGCAACGTTCTGCACATACAACACCCTCTACTGAGGAGGCTGATCAGTAAGACCTTTTCTACTCTCTGAAGAATGTACAGACAGTGAAAATGGTTCCCGCCCACATTGGGCTGGGTTGTTCAAGTAGTGGCGATATTTGTTTGTAGACTTCATCAATCAACTTCAATAAACTGTGTAAATGTTGGTCTGTTGCACGTCCATGTAAGAAAAAGGCGTTGTAGTGCAATAGTACATGCATCAAACAGATGTAAATTAAGTTGCTTTTTTATTTGTATCCCTGAACTTGCGAATTCAGATGCATTTAGTGTGTGTTGGAAATACAACATGGATATGATTTCTGGCGCACACTGATAAATTTGAAGTGACAAGGTATTTCTGTACTCCTCTAAGCAATCCTGAGGCTTTAATACTGAGCTCCCAACGCCCGCTGAGCTCCCAACGCCCGGCTCCCGGAGTAGATGATCTAACTCCACGCGGGGTGCCAAATGCAGGCGCTGGGGCGTGTTAAAGAAACGTCGCTGGGCCGGGCCGTTTCGAGCGCGCCAGATCGGCATGCGTCAACCGTTTAGCTGGGCCATGCCAAATCCTCACCCGCTGACTCGCTCCGGCTCGGCGGTAGGTCGCGACCAAACAGGGAAGAGGGCGCGTCACCTTTGACACGGCCGCTCCGCACGGCCACGGAGATGAGCTCACTGGTTGTCTGGTTGCTCCGGTCGTTGAGTCCTTTTCCTACCGCTTCTTTACCACGCTCATGGCGTGCTCACCGCGGCGTGCTGTACCCTAGCACACTGCACACGTACCGTGGGATGTGGTCGCATGCGTGCAACAAGTGTGCATGCCGGGTCGTCGGGCGATTTACCGGAGCACGGCGATATAAAGGGCGCATGGTATCCCACGGGCTGGTCACACAAGAACCAAGCTCCAGCGCTCTCAGTCCAACCTCGTCACGCTCGACTTGCACGTAGTCGCCATGGCTTCCGACCAGCCGTTCGCAAGAGCACTGGTGATCATCTGCGCGATCCTGTGCTGCTCGCCACAAGGTGACTGGTTTAGTTCTCCGTGTCCATCATGCATTGTGCCATTTGTGTTACTGATTGATGAGCGTGTGCATGCCGTGAAACAAAAGCAGCGAGAGGAGTGAACTACACGTTCGCCCGGGACGCGACGCGGGCGCCGGCGGTGTCGTACTACGACTACATCATCGTGGGCGGCGGCACGGCGGGGTGCCCGCTCGCCGCCACGCTGTCGCAGCGCTTCCGCGTGCTCCTGCTGGAGCGCGGCGGGTCCCCCTACGGCGACCAGCGGGTGGAGAACATGACCCACTTCACGGCCACGCTCGCCGACACGTCCGCCGGGTCGCCGGCGCAGCGGTTCGTGTCCGAGGACGGCGTCATCAACTCGCGCCCGCGGGTGCTGGGCGGCGGCAGCTGCATCAACGCCGGCTTCTACACGCGCGCCAGCGACGAGTACGTGCTGGACGTCGGGTGGGACCTAGCGGCGGCCAAGGCGGCGTACCGGTGGGTGGAGGATGTGGTGGCGTTCCACCCCGAGCTCGGCCCCTGGCAGGGCGCGTTGCAGAGGGGGCTCATGGAGGTCGGCGTGGCGCCGGACAACGGCTTCACGTTCGACCACATCGATGGGACCAAGGTTGGCGGCTCCATATTCGATGACGAGGGCCGGCGGCACACGGCCGCCGACCTGCTGCGGTACGCGCGCCCCGAGGGCATCGACCTGCTGCTCCGGGCCAGAGTGGCCAAGATCCTCTTCAATGTCGGAGGTCAGAGCTCTATCAGTCAAAGTTCGTTTTGTGTTTACGGCCAGGCAACATGCATGCACGCGGCATTTTTGCGTGCCGACCGAACTGAAATTTCGTCACCCGCGCTTGTTTCGCGCCAGGGCGCCGGGCACGGCCGGTGGCGCACGGCGTCGTGTTCCACGACTCAAGAGGGCGGATGCACAAGGCGTACCTCAACACCGGCCGCCGCAACGAGATCATCCTCTCGGCGGGCGCCATGGGCAGCCCGCAGCTGCTGATGCTCAGCGGCGTCGGCCCCGCGGACCACCTGCGCTCCTTCAACATCACCCTCGTGCTGAACCAGTCGGCGGTCGGGCAGGGCATGGCCGACAACCCCATGAACGCCATCTTCGTGCCGTCGCCTTCCCCCGTCGAGGTCTCCCTCATCCAGGTCGTCGGCATCACCCAGTTCGGCAGCTACATCGAGGGCGCCAGCGGCTCCAACTGGGCCAACCCGCGCCACCAGGGCTCCGGCGGCAACCGCCGGCCGCCCCGCAACTTCGGCATGTTCTCTCCACAGGTACGTACACATTGCAAGTGACATTGTCACAGCTTGCCAAATGATCAGTGGAACGGAACATCTGTGATCCCCGCGTGCTCTTGTTCCTGCAGACTGGGCAGCTGGCCACGGTGCCCCCGAAGCAGCGCACGCCGGAGGCTATCGCGCGCGCGGCGGACGCGATGAGCCAGCTCGACGACTCGGTGTTCCGTGGCGGCTTCATCCTGGAGAAGGTCCTTGGGCCGGCGTCCACGGGCCACCTCGAGCTGCGGAACCTTAACCCGGACGACAACCCGGCGGTGACGTTCAACTACTTCTCGCACCCGCAGGACCTCCGGCGCTGCGTCGAGGGCTTGACGCTCATCGAGCGCGTCATCCAGTCCAAATCCTTCCAGAACTTCACGTACCCCTACTTCTCCATGGAGGAGCTGCTCAACATCACGGCGGAGTTCCCCGTCAACCTGCTGCCTCGGCACGACAACGACTCCAAGTCTCTGGAGCAGTTCTGCAAGGACACCGTCATGACCATCTGGCACTACCACGGCGGCTGCCAGGTCGGCAGGGTCGTCGACGCCGAGTACCGGGTGCTCGGCGTCGACGCGCTGCGAGTCATCGACGGCTCCACGTTCAACGCCTCGCCGGGAACCAACCCGCAGGCCACCGTGATGATGCTCGGCAGGTAATGGCCCGTTTTTGCTCCTTTGGGGTACATGTCATTTTGGATGACCATCCCTAAATGTATACCACTTTTTAGCCAAGGTCCTAGACTCCTATAGTGGGTACTGATTCGGTCTCAATGGTTGCATTTTTAGGTCGGATCCTATCAATCTCTCTTTCTCTCTTAAAAAATAATGATCATGTCTGTAACTTGACAGGTATATGGGGGTTAAGATGCGAGACGAGAGGGTGCGTGCTGAAGGGTTAAGGAGGAGAAAACTGTAGTCCACTTGACGAAGATTGGCAGGCACATTATGTATTTGTAACTGCAGTATGTGAACAATTGGAATGAGTTGCGCGTCATTATTGGAAGTGTGTGTTCATTTGTACGGTTATCAAGACGAAATCTGTATTGTCCGGAGAAAAAATAGATTTGTGTTTAAGAAGAAATCTTGTTCAGAAACGTTTGCTACTGACTTACTTTTGGTCAAATCTTGTTCAGAAACGTTTGCTACTGACTTACTTTTGGTCAAATCTTGTTCAGAAACGTCATCTACTCACCCATCTCTTCTTAGTTTTCTGACCAAAGAAAAACAGCAAAGTGTCAACTCCAACCCCCCAAAGATGGGTCTCGAAAATGAAAGAAGAATCCCGTAGTGGGGACTGAGCTTTTTAGAGGGCACAACCAAGAACGTAAAAGGGAAAGGGAGATGTTGGATGCCAAGAGGATATCCATGGTTTAAAACCCTTTGAAAATCTAGCACGTATATGCCTCCCCAGCTGGATTTCTGCCCCCTATAAATCCCGTGATGCGGCAGAGAGGGAGAGCAGCAAGGTCAAGGCAAGGAAGAAGAAGAAGAAGAAGAAGAAAGGAAGCGACTGTTCTGAACAATCAAGATTCAGTAGTGAGATGTCTAATTAAGCAATCCAGTTTCAGGGCTCCTCTTTATTGGCAGGGAGCGTGTGAGGCCATGTAGCTCCATTCAGCGCTCTGCCAAAGGAGAGTTGCCCTGTAACTGGAAATAGCTTAAGGTTCAGGGATTGTGGGTATCGGCGTTGACAGCTTCGGGCCTTCAGCTACACTGCTTCCAGCCTCTCGCTGCAGTGTGGCACCGGTGAGTCGTGCAATGGTCTTTGATCTCTGTAAATTGATCGGATTGCTTGCTTGCTTGTGTTCCCGCATGTGAAAGGTAATGGTATCTTACTGAATGTCTGCATATTTGTTGCTCACTGCTACTCTTGTAAGAAAAAGGGAAGAACACGGGGGATCAGCCGGGAGGTGCAGGAGAAAACAGCACGCCGAAATGCTGAAAGAAACAGATATTGCAGCTTCTTTGTGACGACAAGAACCTTTTCGTGGTTCCCGATAGTGGAGACAATGTTCGAGGGAAGGAAATAGTGGAGATAAGAGAAGCTATAGCTAGTTGGATTGGTGTCATGTCCTTTAAAAAAAACGAGAACTGTTTTTTTACCGATGAGCACGGTACAAATGTAATTTTCCACCAAGGCCCCTGAACATGGAAAAAACACTACCCTTAACTCCAATAAACGGCCGTCGATGAGAACCACCCGCACCAGAAAGATTTTCGCTGCAGCAAGAAATCATCAAAGCGAGTAGGAGGACTCCACCTGTGGAATTCCCTGGAGGAATTTGAAGCCACCAAGGCTGTCTCCAGGAATTTGGAACTCTGGGGCTAAATACAAAATGTGTCCTACAATATAAGAAATCGATATAACTTGAAAGATGTGTTATTCCATACAATATTTTAAGATATATCGAATATTAATGCTAAAAGAGTAAAGGTAGTACTAAATCAAGAAATTGATACAGTTAGAAAAATCAATAATCTGACCTCATGTCCTGCAGACAAACATCGGAATGGATGAACGGAGCAGGGCAGTTAGAGGGGATCGGTTAATCGATTAATCAGTTAGGGTGTCGGTGACGGCATAGGCGATTGGGGGAACATGCTGGTAGGCGATCATCGGTCAGGCATGGTCATGTGCGCGATCGTGGAAACACGCATGGATAACAGGAACTAACCGTGGCAATTGAGGGCCTATTCGACACCCCGGCTCTCGGCTCCGCCAACTCCACCACCAGAGCCGGGCCGAACGGCCTAACTCCGCAGAGTCGAGAATGAGAAGTTGGCGGTGGTCATAATGCAAATTTTGAGGAGCCAGAGTTGACGATTCCAGAATCTCAAAAATCAAAGCAGATAGGGTTGACCAAAATTACGGGCAAATGACACCGCGAAGTGGACGTAATAGTTTAAATATTTGATCCCTATGCAATGGGGTCCTAACTGCCATGTTGGGCACCCGAAGATAGGCATTGTTGCGACCTGCACTACCTCCCTCACACTCACCATATCCCACTACACGCACCCGTTACTGCCCTCGCTACCAAACACTCCCCTTGCACTCGTCGCCGCCCTCGATCTCCGTTGCTGCCCTCCCCGAGCACCCCATCTGATTCCCGAAGGACTACTCCGACCACCTCCTCCCAGCACCTCCCTAGGCACCATCTCCAAGCACCTCCTCTCCCTCCCCGACCATATCTGCCCGAGAACCTCCTTTGCCTCCCCGAAGGTGAGATGTGTTGTGGATGTGGTTGTTGACTTGTTGATGTGTATGTGTCTGTTGTGTGCCGTGGATGCGGTGATATTTATGCTAGTACATGTTCTATCCTACCAGTACCATGTGTATATGACGACAAGAACTAGTACATACATTGCTATGCATACGACAACAACAACAACGTAAAAAATCTATAATACCTAAATAGTTCATCCCCACCATGCTATTTCGCTTGACATGCAGCCTATCCACCTCACCACATGTGCCCCACACATGCCACCTCATCTTTGAAAAAAATAATCTTTTATTCTATTTGTCTTATGAAGAGCTATATTATTCTCAATGGCACGAGTAATCACGCATGACTATTCGTCTTCATCTTCCATTCACTTACTAACAAGAGAGACAACAATTTATGAAAAAAACTTTTATTCTATTCGTCTTCATCTTGCATTTACAGATTCTATATTATTCTTAGTGGCATGAGTAATCACTCGGAATTACCCGTCTTCATCTTGCATTTACAGATTAACAAGAGAGACAACAGTTCATGACCTCTTTCATTAAATTCCTCTGCAAACTGATGGGAGATGTGAACAACCCGTTCATCACCTTCACCCATACCCAATCCAGACGCCCTCAACTCGTGGACTGGGATGCCGGCCTCCATGCTCCTCCATGCCACGACCTTCAACAGAAGGCCTGCTCGACCATCTTGCATTGCACTACAACGCAAGGTGCTCTTTCCTCCCCTATATTCTCCCTCTGCTTTCTTTCATAAGCAAAATCTCTCAGTTTTCACCTCCACTATCTCTCTCTTTCTCTCTCTCTCTCTCTCTAATTTTTTGCAGGCGCTCAACACAATTGGTGTAGACCGGAGTGACTTGCACAAATTGGTTAGTCGATAGTAATCCCATCTTTATTCTCCTTTTTCTAGCAAGGGGACTCATAGTTTTTGTTTCTTCATGTTTTTCAATGGATGTCAATCTTCTACTCTTATAGTATTCATGTGCACTCTCTGTTGGCTGTATTAATTCTGACTGTTATGCTAACACACTCCTTTGTGATGATGAAGCGGAAGGACGATTTCATAGATGAAGTGGTTGCTATGCTAATACACTTCTTACTGGTGTGCTTTAATGAACTTTTAATCTAACCTGTTAGACAGAGCATCTTCTACTTGTATGCGCATGTTCAATTTCTATTGTAATTGTTTTTGCATGGATATTCGTTGACGGATGAAAAATGCACAATATCTTAAAAGCTGTATTTTCTTCCGCTAGCTACTATCATTAGTGTCATTCATTGACGAACAGCAACAAACTTCTATGTATACGACAACAACAACGACAACAACAACAACAACAACAACAACAACATAAAAATGCTATTTGTTCTATCATATCATGAATAATTTTGCTATGTTCATAAAATTGCTATGTGTGTAGGACGTCCCTTCAATTATGCGAGCATTTGTTTAGGTTTGAGATGTGCACATTTTTTTATGTATACGAGAAGCTCACATGATTCTTATAGATAAGTGGATGCATAATTGGTTGATGAGAACACTAGGATTCTTACCAAGTGTAATGCCCCGAGACCGACGCTCCAGAAGACTTCCAGTTATTCCAAGTTTCGCCGTGTGTTTCTTTTGTGCTTGCTCTTTTATTTTTGCTTTGCATCATGTCATCTCTTGCATTGCATCGTTTCATCATGCCATCATGTCATTTAATTTTTAAAACTCTTTTAAATAAATTGTATGGATTTTTCGATCCATTTAAATCGAGGGATATTCACATGGTGATTTCTCTTTAAAACATATTCAAAGTCTCCTACTATTATTAGGGAGCTATAATAAAATTATTCCATTTATTTGGAATTAACCATAACCCACTTGCAAAATATCCCATGCCGTTGTTATCTCAATTCTTGGTCTCCAACCTTGCCAATAATTCTTTTGTCATTTTCCGGAGCTCCACCAAAAATCCGAACATTTTTGGACCTTCCTTTTATCAAGTCCTAGTTCAAACCATTTGAATTAAATTCAAATAAGTTTGAATTTAAATCTTGCATTCGTGCCTCTTTTCTATTTTTCCTGGACCGAGCTCATTTTTGTGAGCCCGGGAAAATTATCCGCATGCCAATGTCATTTCTCTAACCTTTTTCCTTTGTCTCTTTTCCTTCTTCCTATTATTTTCTGTTTTGGAAAATAAAAGAGTAGAGAGAAGAGAGAGACAGCCCAGCCGCCACTTGTATCCATCTAGGCCAGCCGCAGCCCACTACCTAAGCCGGCCCAAGGCCCAGCCGCGCCCCCTCAGTTTCCCCGAGGTGGCCCCGCAGGCAGCTCAGTTCGGACCAACACTCGAAGGAGCACTGGCCCGGGGGGGGGGGGGGGTTTAAAATAAAGATGACCCTTGAGTCTGCAGAACCCAAGGGAAAAAGGCTTAGGTGGCAAATGGTAAAACCAAGGTTGGGCCTTGCTGGAGGAGTTTTATTCAAAGCGAACTGTCAAGGGGGTCCCATAAATCACCCAACCGCGTAAGGAACGCAAAATCCGGGAACATAACACCGGTATGACGGAAACTAGGGCGGCAAGAGTGGAACAAAACATCAGGCATAAGGCCGAGTCTTCCACCCTTTACCAAGTATATAGATGCATTAATTAAATAAGAGATATTGTGATATCCCAACATAATCTTGTCCATCATGGAGCAATCTTCAACTTCATCTGCATCTAACAATGCTATAAGAGGGGCTGAGCAAAGCGGTAACATAGCCAAGTAATGGTTTGCTAGGAAGGGTGAAAAGTTAGAGGCTGACATGGCAATATGGGAGGCATGGTAAACAAGTGATAGGTAGCGCAGCATAGCGATAGGACGGAGCAACTGGCAAGCAAAGATAGAAGTGATATCGAGGGTAATGGTCATCTTGCCTGAAATCCCGATCGGAAGAAGAACGAGTCCATGAAGAAGACAAACGAACGTAGTCGAACAAATCCTCACAACTCCGGAACGAAACCGAAGCTAACGAGAGAAGCAAACCGGAAAGAAGCAAACAACATGGTAAACACACAAGCATAATCATGGCATGATGCACAATCAAGTATGATGCATGTCCGGTTTAATGAGGCATGGCATGGCAATATGCAAAAACAACACTACAAGTTAAGTGGAGCTCAATATGCAACGAGTTGCATATTGACGGAACACCACATCAATATTTAGTTCGCTCTCGTTTAAGTTACCAAACAATATTAAATGTTGTTAACCATGGCAAGAGGTGAAACATAATTAAACTACCTATCTAGGCAAGTTTAAATGAGGCCGGAAATAACAAACAACAATTCCGGAAATCCCCATATGTCATTTAGTAGTTTAAAGCAAACACAATTTTAAGCATTTAAATGTTGTTATCATGATGCAGATGACATATACAAGTTTATGCAATTTTTATGAAAATGTTAACATGAGCATGTTATGAAGCATTTGGTCACCATGGCGGAACAAAACGGGTGCCACGGTGACGAAACGAAAATGGTGCCACGGCAACATATCCGAAAATGATGCCACGGCAACATATCCGAAAATGATGCCACAGCAACATATCGGTTCTGATAGCTCATGGAGATACCGGTGCAAAAGGAGGCGTGCGGATGTGCGCAACATGCTAGAGATGGTGGGGTGCTCCCGGATTCCGGGTTCCCACGTGTCGGTGGCATGGCAAAGAGCGACAATTCGGACGCGGTGCACACACAAGAATCTCATACAACACACATTCATTCGGTCCACGGTTGATCGTCTCGGGGCTTATACCTTCGAAGCGTGCATTTCGGAGCGGTTCGGGGCGGTTCAAAATCGTCGAGGGAAGTAGTTGTTCTCGTGGCGGTAGTGGAAGTAGTGGTACATGGCGACGGTAGTTGTACACACGTTCGTCTCGGAGAGGTACTTGACGAATCCAGCATCTTCGGGGCGACGGTAGTGGTACACGTGGTAGATGAACTTGGCGATCCGAAGGGGTACTTGGTGGGTCGTCGAGGTACACGTTGTCGGGGTACTTGTCGCATCACCGGGTGTAGTCGTACACGTTCGGAGCGGAACTTGGCGTATCCATGGCGAAGAAATACAAAAGGGCCTCAGGTCTCAGTGGTCAACGAACAGGAGGCCGACCCGTGGACCTGGCATTTGACTGAATCGAGTCCACGGGGACAAGCGGGCGAGTTGCTGCTGCTGCGGTCGCAGGATGCAGGGGTGCGACATGGAGCTTGACGGCGGGGACTCCGGGCTCCTGGTGGAGCTCCTGGTGGTCGCCACCAACGGAGGAGGCGGCAAGGGGCGAGGGGACCGGGCGCAGGGAGCACCACTCCCTGGCTCGATGCGGAGGAGGCGACGGCGCGGCCTGCGGGGCTGGCTGGCGCCATGGACGAAGGGAGCATGAGCTCGGGGAGGAGGCCGAGCACTGGCGAGGAGGCGGTGGAGGCCGGCTCCGAGGCGGACGGGCGCGGGTCAACGGGCCGCAGAGGAGGCGACGAGGGGAAGGACTCGCGGCGGAGAGGATGGGGCCACGCGCGGGGTGGTCCTCCTGGGGGTCGCCGACGGCGGCGGGTGGCGATGGGGACGTGGGGGAGAAGGAAGGGCAAGGCCTTGGGCGGAGGCGAAGGCGCGAGGACCTCTTGTTTCATGGCGGCAGAGGGGGTCGAGACGAGGGGAGCTCGATGCGTGCAGCGCTGGAGGGAGATGGGGATCGAGCAGGAGGCTCTCCCCTGCGCTAGGGTTAGAGGGGGCGCGGCTGGGCCTTGGGCCGGCTTAGGTAGTGGGCTGCGGCTGGCCTAGATGGATACAAGTGGCGGCTGGGCTGTCTCTCTCTTCTCTCTACTCTTTTATTTTCCAAAACAGAAAATAATAGGAAGAAGGAAAAGAGAGAAAGGAAAAAGGTTAGAGAAATGACATTGGCATGCGGATAATTTTCCCGGGCTCACAAAAATGAGCTCGATCCAGGAAAAATAGAAAAGAGGCACGAATGCAAGATTTAAGTTCAAACTTATTTGAATTTAATTCAAATGGTTTGAACTAGGACTTGATAAAAGGAAGGTCCAAAAATGTTCGGATTTTTGGTGGAGCTCCGGAAAATGACAAAAGAATTATTGGCAAGGTTGGAGACCAAGAATTGAGATAACAACGGCATGGGATATTTTGCAAGTGGGTTATGGTTAATTCCAAATAAATGGAATATTTTTATTATAGCTCCCTAATAATAGTAGGAGACTTTGAATATGTTTTAAAGAGAAATCACCATGTGAATATCCCTCGATTTAAATGGATCGAAAAATCCATACAATTTATTTAAAAGAGTTTTAAAAATTAAATGGCATGATGGCATGATGAAACGATGCAATGCAAGAGATGACATGATGCAAAGCAAAAATAAAAGAGCAAGCACAAAAGAAACACACGGCGAAACTCGGAATAACTGGAAGTCTTCTGGAGCGTCGGTCTTGGGGCGTTACAACACTCCACCACTACAAGAGGATCTCGTCCCGAGATCTAGGATGGCACCGGAGAGAAGCGGAAGAGGAAGAGAAGAGGTAAAACTAAGTTGCTTCTTCGACAAAAGAGTGAAACCAAAGAACCTTGTGGGGTTGAAAAGTTGAAAGAAAGAACACAACGGAGTTGAACACAATTGAGAGCACTATGATAGAAAATAGAAACAAGGACCACCATGTGAACCTTGGAGGTTGCAAAGCTATGAATGATGAGTAGAATGGACAAGAAGGAATTGAAACCACTCTGGTTGAAACGACATAAGAATGAATAAGAATGATATAATTTTGGCAGCATTCCAACTGAAAATGGAAGGAATTGAACATGAACTTGAGAAGATGGGATGATACTTGATGAAATCAACAACACACTGCCTCCGGAACTATTGAAAGAATGGCACAAGGGGTAAGAAGGATTTCAGACAGCACTCAGGTTGAAAAGAGAGGCAAAACTTGATAAGATGAAAAGAACTTGAAGAGAGGAAACAACATTCCGGTTAAATGGATAAGCAAGAAAAGAACATGATCCTCACAATTCGAGATGATGAGTGAAAAGAGCAACATCACAATGCCTCCGTAAGAAAGAATAGAAGATAGATCATTGGAATAACAGAATGTAGAAGAAAATGCCAACTTCTGCCACAAATGAGCTTGGAAAGCACCCTTCCAAGAAGGTTAGAGCAGAGTTGTTGGAAAAAAACCAACAACAAAATGAATAAGCTTGTAGTGGGCTTATGGAAAACTTCTCAAAATTGAGGTGAAATTCTGCCACTAACAAAAAACAATTGCTTGCTTGAGATCAACGAAGAGATGAAAAACCTCTTTCACCGAGAAGGATACGGAGAAAGCTTGGATCATTGATAAGCACCACAAATAGCAACAATCCTTAGGGAAGGCTTTAGGTGAAATATGACACAAGATAACTCCAACAAAGAGATTGATGGATTTAAAATACCTCATTCTTGACAACATGTGAATCATGAAGCATGAAGGGAAATTGTCAAGAATGACATAACACCATCTCAAAAGATAAGGTAGGAGAATTGCACTTTGGAACGCAAGATGAAGAATGCTTGAACTCCTCTGAAAAGAATCTCGATGAATACTTCGAGAAGGAATTAAATCCTTGATGAACCATCATGTAGAGCCTCCATGAAAAACTCTGTAATAAAAGGATGATAGAAAGAAAGAGAAGTTGAAAATACAAGGTGAAGCCTTGCGATGATTTAGATGGAGCTTCGCGACAAGATAATGTGGAAAACTTGGAACTCCGGAAAAGAAAAGATGAAGCATCTCGAACCAAAAAAATGACATGATGAACAACTCTGGAAAGAAGAAACTAGATTACTTGGGTGAAACAATAATAAGAATTACGTTATGCGTATCCTTCACCAATTTAAATTGATGACAAGCAACGGATTTGGCATACTACTTATTCTCGTGGAGAGGATTAAGATAGATATGGCGCAAACTTGGGAAGGTCTTCAATGAACCACCGGTAGGATTGAAAAGAACGAATGAATCTATATGATAGCGAAGGAAGAGAACTCTTGAACGAACCACCGAAAGAATTGAAAATGAAAGTAGCAAAGGCACAATTCACCGGGAAGAATTGGAGAATGAATGAAGATACTTGACATAATTTAGACACAAGAGAACAAAGAGATCATGAGCTGACTAGAGTAAACTTGAACGATCCACCGGTAAGATTTGGAGAACGATAGCTACATGCTGAGAATGAAGAATTATGACATGATGGCCTTCGGAGGAAAGAAATGGAAACAACTCATGAAATGCTCCGGATGGTAAGAAAACAATTCTCACAATCGAAAACAATTATGAGGATGGCGGCAAGCTTGAACTACGCATCTTTGGAAGAAAGAGTAATGATTTAAGAGGAACTCTTCTTCGGTCTTAAAAATCCGAGAATGACGACGAGAAACACCACCATGAATTGTGAGATACTCTGGGATGAAAGAAAGGTTGAACCAACGATGAAAAAAATAATATGAAAGCGAACTTGGAGGATACATTTGACTGTTGAGAAGTCATTCTTATGTCAAACTTGGAAATGAATTTGAGAATAGCTCCTGATAATTAGAAGAGTCAGGTAAGATCCTGGGAAAAGACATGTGGGTTAGGGCCCACTCAAGAGAAACACCAATGAAATGATTACTTGAAAGGGATATTGCAACGGTTGAGTTAAATGGCCTGAATGAGATAACAACCTCAAAATAACTTGAATTGATCTTGAATGAAAAGACGAGCCTTCTGAGATATATTCAACACTCGAGAACGAAGGAATATAGAGAAGTGAATGATTAAGAGGTGCACCGGCATAAGAAAGCACTTGAAATGAGAAAAAGAATATGATCAACACCGAAAGCTTGAATTGGATCCACCGGAGAAGAAAAGAGACGAAGAATAATAGACTTGAAGCTCCGTTAGTATCTTCTTGAGAATCGCCGGATAAAAACATTGAAAGAAAAGAATGGAGAGACTTCCCATCAATAAAATGGATACCCAATTAAGAAATCTGAGTCCTTGAAGTTAAAAGGGTGGGAGGGCGGGAAAACAAAGGCAACTTGGGGCAGATGGAATGGATACCGTTGAGAAAAACTTAGAATTGATCTTGCGGATGGGGAGAATGATCGGATCCACTTGAAGAGAAGCACACCGGTAGGAAAAGAATTAACATGACAATCTCGATGATCAAGAAGCATTAGTATTCACATAGCAATATGAGAAAACCATTTAGGAAAGGTATGGATTCAACATTTGACAAATACCACAAATAAAACAAAACAAAGGATTTGGCTTGCAGAATAAGCCGGAACAAACATATGATAGAGATTTTGTCCGAAGTTTTCGTGGTGGGGCCCACACGGACTCGATCATACAACACCATCATGTACAAGGCAGTGCACATGACATACGAAGTGTCCCCGAACCAGCATAGCCAAGGGTTCTTTAAGACACAACGAGACCACTGTAAAAACGACCGTGGAAAGGCGGACCACTAGACGTCGAACCCCAATCTCATATCATGCATCTGTCGAAAAGATATTCTAGGAGCTACTTGAATTCCCACCTATAAAACTCCCGAAACTTTCTGGTTATGCAATCTGGTGTTGGGGATACAGGGGAAGCAATATATATCTCACCCAAAACTAACAATCCCTACATCCAGCTGTATCCATCCGTCAACACATAACCAAGAAACCTTCGGAAATCGTGTACCTCAACCTTCGAAAAGCATCCGTTATACAAGCTATGGCAATACTCCCGAACTCCCGCCCCAGTACTGGGTGGCGTCGAGGTTATCTCACCAACAACTGCATAAAAGAGATTTTCGATGTCGGCAAAACTCAGGTATTCTAGAACTGCAACGATAAAATTGTGACGACAACACCTCGGAGCTCAACTCCCCGGGTCAAAGCCACATAATAGACAGGAGGCACCAAGAATAATGTTCTCGTCACAAAACCATCAGAACGATTCCAAGATACCCGCGTGATCCTAAAAAAAATTAGTGAAATTTGAGGCGAGGAAAGACAAAACATCTACGTCAGGAGACCTCACCAGAGCGACGAAGGGACTGAGGAGTAAAAAGAATCCTACTCTCCGATATATATAATCCTAAGACTCAAAACATTTTTGTTCTAGACTCAACAACGCCAGCAAACAATCAAGCAGGGGGCTCCTAAGTCGGGGATGGCTCTGATTACCAACTTGTAACACCCACGATGCGGCTATATCTCCCACGTGTCGAAGCACGACTTAGAGGCATAACCGCATTGTGGTTTTGTCGCAAGAAGGGTCATCTTCACACAATCCCATGTAATGAACAAGAATGGGATAAAGAGTTGGCTTACAATCGCCACTTCACACAATGAACATATAATTCATACATCATTCAAAGTACACACATAGTCCGACTACGGACGAAGCCAAAAGAAAAGAAGATAACCCAACTGCTAGATCCTTGATCGTCCCAACTGGGCTCCACTACTGATCAACATGAAACGAAATATAGCAACAACTAAGATCTTCATTGAGCTCCCATCTGAGCTCGGTTGCGTCATCTGCACTGGTATCATCGGCACCTGCAACTGTTGTGATAGTATCTGGTGAGTCACGAGGACTCAGCAATCTCAAAACCCGCGAGATCAAGACTATTTAAGCTTATGGGAAAGGAAGGGGTAAAGTGGTGAGGTTGCAGCAGCGACTAAGCATATATGGTGGCTGACATACGCAAATAAGAGCGAGAAGAGAGCAAATGGAACGGTCGTGAACTAGCAATGATCAAGAAGTGATCCTGAACTCCTACTTACGTCAAACATAACCCAAAACTGTGTTCACTTCCCGGACTCTGCCGAAAAGAGACCATCACGGCTACACACGCGGTTGATGCGTTTTAATTCGAATCTGGTGTCAAGTTATCTACAACCGGACATTAACAAATTCCCATCTGCCTCATAACCGCGGGCACAACTTTCGAAAGATAATAAACCCTGCAGGGGTGTCCCAACTTAGCCCATCACAAGCTCTCACAGTCAACGAAGGATATACCTTCTCCCGAGAAGACCCGATCAGCCTCGGAATCCCGGTTCGCAAGACATTTCGACAATGGTAAAACAAGACCAGCAAAGCCGCCCGATGCACCGACAAATCCCGATAGGAGCTGCACATATCTCATTCTCAGGGCAACACCGGATGAGACTAGCTACGAGTAAAACCAACCCTCAAGTTTCCTCGAGGTGGCCCCGCAGGCAGCTCAGTTCGGACCAACACTCGAAGGAGCACTGGCCCGGGGGGGGGTTAAAATAAAGATGACCCTTGAGTCTGCAGAACCCAAGGGAAAAAGGCTTAGGTGAAAAATGGTAAAACCAAGGTTGGGCCTTTCTGGAGGAGTTTTATTCAAAGCAACTGTCAAGAGGGTCCCATAAATCACCCAACCGCCTAAGGAACGCAAAATCCGGGAACATGACACCAGTATGACGGAAACTAGGGCGGCAAGAGTGGAACAAAACACCAGGCATAAGGCCGAGTCTTCCACCCTTTACCAAGTATATAGATGCATTAATTAAATAAGAGATATTGTGATATCCCAACATAATCCTGTCCATCATGGAGCAATCTTCAACTTCATTTGCAACTAACAACGCTATAAGAGGGGCTGAGCAAAGCGGTAACATAGCCAAGCAAGGGTTTGCTAGGAAGGGTGAAAAGTTAGAGGCTGACATGGCAATATGGGAGGCATGGTAAACAAGTGATAGGTAGCGCAGCATAGCGATAGGATGGAGCAACTGGCAAGCAAAGATAGAAGTGATATCGAGGGTAATGGTCATCTTGCCTGAAATCCCGATCAGAAGAAGAACGAGTCCATGAAGAAGACAAACGAACGTAGTCGAACAAATCCTCACAACTCCGGAATGAAACCGAAGCTAACGAGAGAAGCAAACCGGAAAGAAGCAAACAACATGGTAAACACACAAGCATAATCATGGCATGATGCACAATCAAGTATGATGCATGTCCGGTTTAATGAGGCATGGCATGGCAATATGCAAAAACAACACTACAAGTTAAGTAGAGCTCAATATGCAACGAGTTGCATATTGATGGAACACCACATCAATATTTAGTTCGCTCTCGTTTAAGTTACCAAACAATATTAAATGTTGTTAACCATGGCAAGAGGTGAAACATAATTAAACTACCTATCTAGGCAAGTTTAAATGAGGCTGGAAATAACGAACAACAATTCCGGAAATCCCCATATGTCATTTAGTAGTTTAAAGCGAACACAATTTTAAGCATTTAAATGTTGTTATCATGATGCGGATGACATATACAAGTTTATGCAATTTTTATGAAAATGTTAACATGAGCATGTTATGAAGCATTTGGTCACCATGGCGGAACAAAACGGGTGCCACGGCGACGAAACGAAAATGGTGCCACGGCAACATATCCGAAAATGATGCCACGGCAACATATCGGTTCCGATAGCTCACGGAGATACCGGTGCAAAAGGAGGCGTGCGGATGTGCGCAACATGCTAGAGATGGTGGGTGCTCCCGGATTCCGGGTTCCCACGTGTCGGTGGCATGGCAAAGAGCGACAATTCGGACGTGGTGCACACACAAGCATCTCATACAACACACATTCATTTGGTCCACGGTTGATCGTCTCGGGGCTTATACCTTCGAAGCATGCATTTCGGAGCGGTTCGGGGCGGTTCAAAATCGTCGAGGGAAGTAGTTGTTCTCGTGGCGGTAGTGGAAGTAGTGGTACACGGCGACGGTAGTTGTACACACGTTCGTCTCGGAGAGGTACTTGACGAATCCAACATCTTCGGGGCGACGGTAGTGGTACACGTGGTAGATGAACTTGGCGATCCAAAGGGGTACTTGGCGGGTCGTCGAGGTACACGTTGTCGGGGTACTTGTCGCATCACCGGGTGTAGTCGTACACGTTCGGAGCGGAACTTGGCGTATCCATGGCGAAGAAATACAAAAGGGCCTCAGGTCTCGGTGGTCAACGAATAGGAGGCCGACCCGTGGACCTGGCATTTGACTGAATCGGGTCCACGGGGACAAGCGGGCGAGCTGCTGCTGCTGCGGTCGCAGGATGCAGGGGTGCGGCATGGAGCTTGATGGCGGGGACTCCGGGCTCCTGGTGGAGCTCCTGGTGGTCGCCACCAACGGAGGAGGCGGCAAGGGGCGAGGGGACCGGGCGCAGGGAGCACCACTCCCTGGCTCGATGCGGAGGAGGCGACGGCGCGGCCTGCGGGGCTGGCTGGCGCCATGGACGAAGGGAGCATGAGCTCGGGGAGGAGGCCGAGCACTGGCGAGGAGGCGGTGGAGGCCGGCTCCGAGGCGGACGGGCGCGGGTCAACGGGGCGCAGAGGAGGCGACGAGGGGAAGGACTCGCGGCGGAGAGGATGGGGCCACGCGCGGGGTGGTCCTCCTGGGGGTCGCCGACGGCGGCGGGTGGCGATGGGGACGCGGGGGAGAAGGAAGGGCGAGGCGTTGGGCGGAGGCGGAGGCGCGAGGACCTCCTGTTTCATGGTGGCAGAGGGGATCGAGACGAGGGGAGCTCGATGCGTGCGGCGCTGGAGGGAGATGGGGATCGAGCAGGAGGCTCTCCCCTGCGCTAGGGTTAGAGAGGGCGCGGCTGGGCCTTGGGCCGGCTTAGGTAGTGGGCTGCGGCTGGCCTAGATGGATACAAGTGGCGGCTGGGCTGTCTCTCTCTTCTCTCTACTCTTTTATTTTCCAAAACAGAAAATAATAGGAAGAAGGAAAAAAGAGAAAGGAAAAAGGTTAGAGAAATGACATTGGCATGCAGATAATTTTCCCGGGCTCACAAAAATGAGCTCGATCCAGGAAAAATAGAAAAGAGGCACGAATGCAAGATTTAAATTCAAACTTATTTGAATTTAATTCAAATGGTTTGAACTAGGACTTGATAAAAGGAAGGTCCAAAAATGTTCGGATTTTTGGTGGAGCTCCGGAAAATGACAAAAGAATTATTGGCAAGGTTGGAGACCAAGAATTGAGATAACAACGGCATGGGATATTTTGCAAGTGGGTTATGGTTAATTCCAAATAAATGGAATATTTTTATTATAGCTCCCTAATAATAGTAGGAGACTTTGAATATGTTTTAAAGAGAAATCACCATGTGAATATCCCTCGATTTAAATGGATCGAAAAATCCATACAATTTATTTAAAAGAGTTTTAAAAATTAAATGACATGATGGCATGATGAAACGATGCAATGCAAGAGATGACATGATGCAAAGCAAAAATAAAAGAGCAAGCACAAAAGAAACACACGGCGAAACTCGGAATAACTGGAAGTCTTCTAGAGCGTCGGTCTCGGGGCGTTACACCAAGTTACCATCATGCAAGTGTGGACCGATAGTAGGCCAAACACTTACTTGATCCCAAATGCATTTGACGATGTGGCAGTTCAATTCAAAGTGAGAACATATCAGAATACAGGCATTTCCAATTCAAAAACAAATGGGACGAGTTGAAATTTGATTACAACATATTTAATAAGCTCAAGTTGAGACCTCGCAAAAAAAGCTCAAGTTGAGAGATATCGGATGGGGATGTGGCATTGAGTTCAACACTGTAAACAAGATCATGAGTAGTGAAAAAAGGAGACAATTATGAGTTGTCATGTTTACGTTTTGCATATCTTTTGATGAATTCACATGAGTTCTATTATTACTAATGTTTTATTTTAATGCATGACATGACCTTAAAGGTTGTGGCTAGTTCAAGAAGTATGGGACTTCACAATGAAGAAAAGTTGTGCTGCATGTTTGGAGACATCACTAGCGATTGTACATATCACTAGAATCTAGGTTCTGACGTGCCACTACTTCTACTATAGCAATAACATTTGCCTTGGATGTTGATGCCATCCAAACTTTGTTGGAGGATTCTGAAGTGTCACCTTCTCTTTTTGCGCCTTGAGTCAATAGGAGGCTAAAAATGCACTGATAAAAGAAGACCTAAGACAACACAACTTTTGGGAACACTGGAAAGTATGTTGTGGTGCTACATATGTTAGTAATGGGACCCCCTCCCGACATGGAGAGATACCGGTGGAAATATGCTCCAGAGGCAATAATAAAATGGTTATTATTATATTTCCTTAATCATGATAAAGGTTTATTATTCATGCTAGAATTGTATTGACTGGAAACTTAAATACATGTGTGGATACATAAACAAATACCGTGTCCCTAGTGAGCCTCTACTAGACTAGCTCGTTGATCAAAGATGGTTAATGTTTCCTAACCATAGGCATGAGTTGTCATTTGATAACGGGATCACATCATTAGGAGAATGATGTGATGGACAAGACCCAACTATTAGCATAGCATATGATCATTCAGTTTATTACTACTGCTTTCTTAATGTCAAATACATGTTCCTTTGACCATGAGATCATGCAAATCCTGGATACCAGAAGAATACATTGTATGCTATCAAACGTCACTACGTAACTGGGTGATCATAAAGATGCTCTACAGGTATCTCCGAAGGTGTCTGTTGAGTTGGTGTGAATCGAGATTGGGATTTGTCACTCCGTGTATCAAAGAGGTATCTCTGGGCCCTCTCGGTAATACACATCACAAGAAGCTTGCAAGCAAAGTGACTAAGGAGTTAGTTGCAAGATGATGTATTACAGAACGAGTAAAGAGACTTGTCAGTAACGAGATTGAACTAGGTATAGAGATACCGACGATCGAATCTTGGGCAAGTAACATACCGACAGACAAAGGAAATTATGTATGTTGTCATAAAGGTTCAACCGATAAAAGGTCTTCGTGGAATATGTAGGAATCAATATGGGCATCCAGGTCCCGTTATTTGTTATTGACCGGAGAGGTGTCTCGGTCATGACTACACAATTCGCAAACTCGTAGGGTCGCACACTTAACGTTCGTTGATACTAGAGTAGTATTGGGATATTTGATGAGTGGTAACCAAATGTTGTTCGGAGTCCCGGATGAGATCCCGTACGTCCCGAGGAGTCTTGAAATGGTCGAGAGGTAAAGATTTATATATGTGAAGTCATATTTTGGGTTCCAGAAAAAGGTGCAGTTTTTTTGGTATTGTACCGGGAAGCTTCCAGAAGGTTCCGGAGGATTCCGGAGGGGTTCGGACGTCCACAAGTGGGCTCACCACGACCCAAGGGCTAGCATGGGCTGCGGGGAGGCGCCCTAGCCTTATTGGGCTAGGCGCACCAAGTTCTCAAAAGCCCATGTGGCTAGGGAAGGCAAAAAGGAAGGGGTCCTAGTAGGAATAGGATTGGACTTGGAGTCCAAGTCCTCTCCCCCTTAGGTCCACCCTAGGGCTTGGAGGGGCTGTTTATCTCTCCTAATCCACCTACATATAGAGGTGTGGGGGCGTCCCAAGAGGATACACCAAGCCCTTGGCGCCCCTCTCTCTCTCGTTACTCCGTAGTTCCATCGCCTCGTCCCGGCGAAGCGTTGTCGATGCTCCACCACCACCATCACCACCACACCGTCATGTTGGTTGTGATCCCATCTACTTCTCCACTCTCGCTTGCTAGATCAAGAAGGAGGATACGTCATTGAGCCGCACGTGTGCTAAACTCGGAGGTGTCGTCCGTTCGGCACTAGAATGATTGGATCATGATCGGATCGCAAAGAGTACGACTAAATAAATCATGTGTTAAATGCTTCCGATTAACGATCTACAAGGGTGTGTATATGCTCTCCCCCTCTCGTAGCTAAGCATCTCCATGGATAGATCTTTCGTGTGCGTAGATTTTTTTTGTTTTCCATGCAAAGTTACCCAACAGATACCCTTTGGGCCCACTTAGTATTGTGATTTCTAGCATCGCCTGACGAGATGTTGTAACTAAGTAGCTAGTCAAGGGGATACCAAAATGTGATAATGGGAAAAGGGGACAAACTGATAACGAAGATAACTATGTATAGTGATTAAAGTGTTGATCACGAAGATAACCGTCAAAGTCTTTCCTTGGGTTATGTAATATAGCGAAGTGAAATGAATTGTATGCGATAATACAAGGTTCGCTCGGTAAAGATCGTCGACAATATGTGGAAATTACTATGGATGTACAGATCTTGCTAATATTTATTGACTGGAAGGTGTTCTGTACATGTCCACATATGCCTGAATTTGTAGGGTCACATGCTTAATGTTTTAGCAACATGTCAGAATGCTATGATTTAATGGAGAATGAGTGAGAAGGGTTTCATAAGTGTTTTGGAAGGTCTCGGAAGTGTTCCATGAGGTCATGGAGTGTCCAATGAAATTCGGTTTCGGAAGGTACTGGAAGGTTTTGAAAGGGTCTCGAAGGCTCCGAGAAGGTTTTAGAATATTCCTATTGTCCCTCGCCCCCACTTGCTTGGGGGGGAGGAGCAACCCAAGGGGACCAAGTTGGCAGTGCCCCTCTTTCCTTGAGAGGAAAGCAAACCCTAGGAGGAGTCCTAGTAGCACACACTCCACCTGGGGGTCGGTTGACCCCTTCCTCCTGGCCACCTATATATGGGACTAGGGCCACACTAGCAAAGCACCCAAGCCTTTGGCCGACCCTCTCATATTGGTTGCATCCTTCCCACTCTAGTTGCCCACCTCCCCCCTATCTAGATTAGATCTAATTCTTCCTCGTTGCTCTTTGTGCCGGTCCATGAAGTGTTGCGGTGTTTCTACTTCAATACACGTGAATACCTTAGGTGTCGTAATATTCGACCCTTGATTGGGCAGATCAACACAAGGGGAAACTCTCGCAGGTCGAAGGCATAAACTTGCTATGAGAGTCAGAGGATTACATCGACATCGTCAATATCTCCACTGGGCTGACAGATCATCAAGGGTATGAACTCGTTACCCGCACCTTGATAGTGATCTTGGTTGGGTCTTGTGCCGGCATTTTTTACATAGCATGTTACCCTAATATTTGAAAGTGAAAGCACAAGTGCTCCCTAGGTGATTTTGGTAATTAATGTCAACATATCTCTTGTTGGACTAATACTTTTATCTAGTATATTTCAGATGAGTTCAACATTGGAGTGGCAGGACAAGAGGATGTGGAACCCCTTTTAGATGCTAAGGACAAACATTGGCAAAAGATCAAGACTCTTCTTTTCACTTTAGTGATCTAAGATCACATTGAGTCCATAGGAAAAGCCAATACTATTAAAAGGGGATGAGGTGTTGCTTAATGGCTTGCTTGCTCAGAGTGCTTAGTGATATGCTCCAAAGCCCTGAACCACTTTCTCATTTCCACATATGTCCAAAATCTAAAGTCAAACTCGGTCCCACCGATTTGATTCATCCGGCGCATTGACATAGCCACTGACAGAAACCCTAATCAGTTCGATCTCACAGATGGGATCTCGGTCTCACCAAGATGGCCCTGCAAACTCTCTGTTGCCTATTGCAATTACTTCGGTCTCACCGAGATATGCAGTCGGTCCAACCGAGTTTGCTTGACCAAGTCTCTGTTTGCTTATTGATGAAATCGGTCTCACCGAGATGAAGTTTTTCCCTAACCCTAGCACATCGGTCCCACCGATTTGACCTTGTCGGTCCCACCAAAAACTCTAACGTTCACATTTTGAACCAGATCGGTCTGACCAAGTTTCACTATTCGGTCCCACCGAGTTTTGTAAATTGTGTGTAATGGCTAGATTTTGTGTGGAGGCTATATATACCCCTCCACCCCCTTCTCCATTCATGAGAGAGCCATCAAAACATGCCTACACTTCCACTACTCATTTTCTGAGAGAGAACCACCTACTCATGTATTGAGCCCAAGACATTCCAATCCTACCACAAGAATATTGATCCCTAGCCATCCCAAGTTACTTTTCACTAAAGTCATCTTTCCACCATATCCAAATCTGTGAAAGAGAGTTGAGTGTTGGGGAGACTATCATTTGAAGAACAAGAGCAAGGAGTTCATCATCAACACACCATCTATTACCTTTTGAAGAGTGGTGTCTCCTAGATTGGTTAGGTGTCACTTGGGAGCCTGCGTCAAGATTGTGGAGTTGAATCAAGGAGTTTGTAAGGGCAAGGAGATCGCCTACTTCATGAAGATCTACCCAAGTGAGGCAAGTCCTTCGTGGGTGATGGCCATGGTGGGATACACAAGGTTGCTTCTTCGTAGACCCTTCATGGGTGGAGCCCTCGGTGGACTCGCGCAACCGTTACCCTTCATGGGTTGAAGTCTCCACCAACATGGATGTACGATAGCACCACCTATCGGAACCACACAAAAAATCTCCGTGTCTCCAATTGCGTTTGCACACTCCAATCCTATCCCTTTACTTTCTAGAAAATTGCATGCTTTACTTTCCGTTGCTCATATACTCTTTCCATGCTTGCTTGAAATGTATTGTGAATGTTTAAAATTGTGCTAATCTCCAATCTCAACTTGAAAAACTTTAAAACTTCTACCTTTACTTGTTGAGAGTCTAATCACCCCCTTCTAGACACCCCTTCTCGATCCTTTCAATTGGTATCAGAGCTTTGGTCTCCATTGCTTTGGTTTAATCACCATTGGAGGAAGATGGATGAGTCTACGATTGGGAGTATTAGACGTAGAGTGCATATGCTTGATGGAGAGTTCTATAGTGCTTGGAAAAATGAGATGCTTGAGATTTTCAATGAATATCAATTGAACAAGTACATTAATAGCCCTTGTGCACCCCTTGTTGATCCATTGCGTCCTACCCCCGATGTGTCTCTTGACAAGATTCACAATCTTAGAACTATCAATCTTGTCACTAGAGGATTGCTTAGAAATTTGATTACTTGCTTGCCAACTCTTGAATGTGCTTACACTATAGGGAGATTTCTTGAGGAACGCTTTCCAGACTATTTCTTGAAAAACTTATATGAGATTCTTCACAAGTCCATTGCTTTAAATAAGACGAGTCCTAATGATCCTAAGTTTTGTGATTGTCTATTTGAGCTTCGTGACCTTATGCGTGCCAAAGGAGATGTTGGAATCATTAGTAACATCATCTCTGAAGTCATTAGAATTCATAGAGATGCACATTGTCATGAACATCAATCTAATGAATCACTCTCTCTAGGAAATGATCAATCACAAGACGATGTTGAACATGGATACTATGATGAGGATGATGATAGTGACTATGATCTCGATGAGTCTATGAGACACTTTGGTCTTATGGCTAACCTTCGCGGCTATATGGCTGGAGGAAAGGAATGGGTTCTTGATAGTGGATGTACCGATCACATGACCGGAGACAAGGATATGTTTCGTGAGCTTGCTGAAAACAACAGCCCTCGAAAGTATGTCACTTTTGGTGATAACTCAAAGGGTAAGGTGGTTGGACTTCGTAAAGTGGCCATCTCACATGATAGCTCCATACAAAATGTTATGCTCATTGAATCTCTTGGCTATAATTTACTTTATGTATCTAGGCTAGCCAATTTCGGTTTCAATGTCCTATTTACTGAAGTAGATTGCCAAGTGTTTCAAAGAGATAATCATAATATGGTCTTTATCAGCATACGTAGAGGTGATCTATACATTGTTGATTTCACTAAAAAGGCTCAACCTTGAACTTTCTTAATTGCTAAATCTTCTAAAGGCTGGTTGTGGCATAAACAGTTAGGCATGCGAAATCTTGATAAGCTTATTAAAGGTGATCATATCCTTGGTGTTAAAGATGTTATATTTGACAAGGATAGACTTTGTAGTGCTTGTCAAGCAGGAAAACAAGCTGGAGGAAGTCATCCCGTAAAGAACATCATGACCATGAGAAGACCACTCGAGCTACTTCACATGGATCTTTTTGGCCCAATGCCTACAAGAGTCTCGGTGGTAACTCATTCGGATTGGTCATTGTTGATGATTTTTCAAGATTTACGTGGGTGTTCTTTCTTGATGATAAACTGCAGGTCCAAAAGATCTTCAAGAACTTCGCTAGGTAGGCCCAAAATCAATTTGAAGTGAAGATCAAGAAGGTTCGTAGCAACAACAGGATGGAGTTCAAGAACGCCAATGTGGACATCTTTCTTGACGAAGAAGGGATTTCACATGAGTTCTCGACTACGTACACGCCTCAACCAAATGGAGTTGTTGAGAGGAAGAACCAGACTCTTATTGAAATGGCGAGAATGATGCTTGATGAGTACGAGATGCCAAAACACTTTTGGGTGGAAGCGGTTGAGACAGCTTGCCATGCAACAAATCGTTTATATCTTCACAAGCTACTCGGCAAGACGACATACGAGCTTCTCACCGGTAACAAACCCCAAGTTGGATACTTTTGAGTATTCGGCTCAAAGTGCTATATTCTTGATAAGCATTGTCGTTCAAAATTTGCTCCTAAATATCATGAAGTTTTCCTACTCGGTTATGGCTCAAACTCCCACACTTATCGTGTCTACAACAATTTCACCCGAAAGGTTGAAGAGACGGTAGATGTGAAGTTTGATGAATCTAACGGCTGATACGTCTCCAACATATCTATATTTTTTTTATTGTTCCATGCTATTATATTATCTATTTTGGATGTTTTATATGCATTTATATGCTATTTTATATTATTTTTGGGACTAATCTATTAACCTAGAGCCCAGTGCCAGATTCTGTCTTTTTCCTGTTTTAGAGTTTCGCAGAAAAGGAATACCAAACGGAGTCCAAATGGAATAAAACTTTCACGATGATCTTTCTTGGACCAGAAGAAAACTAGGAGACTTGAAGATGAAGTCGGAGACTCAACGAGGCGACCACGACAGTGGAGGGAGCGCTCAGGGGGGTAGGGCGCTCCCCCTACCTCGTGGGCCCCCCGGAGCTCTCCTGACCTAATTCTTTCGCCCATATATACTCTTATACCCCAAAACCATCAGGGGGAGCCACGAAAACACTTTTCCACTGCCGCAACCTTCTGTACCCGTGAGATACCTGATACGTCTCCAACATATCTATAATTTATGAAGTATTCATGCCATGTTTACAATAATTTTATATGATTTTGGTGTGATTTGCATGGAACTAACCCGGACTGACACAGTTTTCAGCAGAACTACCGTGGTGTTGTTTTTTGTGCAGAAATGAAAGTTCTCCAAACACCGCGAAACTTTTTGTGGATTTTTTATGGACCATAAGAGAACCATTGGGCCATAGCAGCACCTGGGGGTGCCCCAAGGGGGCACAACCCACCGGGGCACGCTAGGGCCCCCAGGCACGCCCTGGTGGGTTGTGCCCACCTCGATGGCCTCTCGTACCCCTTCTTCGCCCTATAAATTCCCAAATATTCCGAGAACCCTCGAGGAGACCCTAGATCATAAGTTCCGCCGCCGCAGGCCTCTGTAGCCACCTAAAACCAATCTAGACTCCGTTCGGGCACCCTGCCGGAGGGGGGAATCATCTCCGGTGGCCATCTTCATCATCCCGGTGGCCACCATGATGAGGAGGGAGTAGTCCACCCTCGGGGCTGAGGGTTTATACTAGTAGCTATGTGTTTAATCTCTCTCTCTCTCTCTCTCGCGTGCGCGCGATCTTGAGATGTCACGATCTTGATGTATCATGGGCTTTGTTAACATAGATGGATCATATGATGTTTCTCCCCTCTCTACACTTGTTGTGATGAATTGGGTCTTTACCTTTTGAAGTTTTGTCTTGTCGGATTGAATGTTCAGATCTGAGAACACATGAAATATGTCTTGCATATGAATACCCATGGTGACAATGGGGTATTATTTTGATTCACTTGATACATGTTATGGCACTCAACTTGCGGATTACCGAGGTGACTTTGTGGTAATCTATGCATAGGGGTTGATGCACGTTTTTATTATCTTTTCTCCGATAGAAACTTTGGGGGTCTCCTCGTAGTTCTTTGTGTGGATAGAGTATTATGAATCTGAAATTGTTTGATACATATCGTATAATTAACTCACGGGTACTCGCGATGACTTTGGGGTATCTAGGTGACATTAGAGTTGGTTGATATGCATCATATGGTGTTATTTTAGTATGAACTCTTGATTAGACCGATGAATAGCTTGCTGTTATTTTAGTACGAACTCTAGGATAGATTGATCGGAAAGAATAGCTTTGAGGTAGTTTCGTACCTACAAAAAATTTATATCTTTTGTTCTCCGCTAATAGGAACTCGAGAGTGATTCTTTATTGCACTTTGAGGGATAATCATATGATCCAACTATGTTAGCATTGTTGAGAGATTGCACTAGTGAAAGTATGCACCCTAGGCCTCATTTTACATTATTGCAATACCGTTTGTGCTCCATTTTATCATTTACTACCTTGCTGTTTTTTATTGTTCGCACTACAAAAAGTCATATCTACTATCCATACTACACTTTTATCACCATCTCTTCGCCGAACTAGTGCACCTATACAATTTGCTATTGTATTGGGTGTGTTGGGGACACAAGAGATTTCTTGTATTTGATTGAAGGGTTGCTTGAGAGAGACTATCTTCATCCTACGCCTCCCATGGATTGATAAACCTTAGGTCATCCACTTGAGGGAAAATTGCTACTGTCCTACAAAACTCTGCGCTTGGAGGCCCAACACGTGTCTACAAGAATAAAGTTGCGTATTAGACACCAATCCCATCTAGGGGACTTTTTCGGCGTCCTACCGAAGGGGGATTCAATCACTGAGGGCTTCTACATCGACACCATTGTCCTTCTAATGAAGCGTGAGTAGTTTACCACAAACCTACGGGTCCATAGCTAGTATCTAGATGGATTCTTCTCTCTCTTTGATTCTCAATACCATGTTCTCCTCGATGTTCTTGGAGATCTATTTGATGTAATATTCTTTTGCGGTGTGTTTGTCGAGATCTGATGAATTGTGGATTTATGATCATATTATCTATGGATCTTATTTGAGTCTTCTCTTAATTCTTATATGCATGATTTGATATCTTTGCAAGTCTCTTCGAATTATCGGTTTAGTTTGGCCTACTAGATTGGTTTTTCTTGCAATGGGAGAAGTGCTTAGCTTTGTGTTCAATCTTGTGGTGTCCTTTCCCAGTGACAGTAGGGGCGGCAAGGCACGTATTGTATTGTTGCCATCGAGGATAAAAATATGGGGTTTTCATCATATTGCTTGAGTTAATTCCTCTACATCATGTCATCTTACTTAATGTGTTACTCTGTTCTTTATGAATTTAATACTCTAGATGCAGGCAGGAGTCGGTCGATGTGTGGAGTAATAGTAGTAGATGCAAAATCGTTTCGGTCTACTTGACACGGACGTGATGCCTATGTTCACGATCATTGCCTTAGATATCGTCATAATTATGTGCTCTTCTATCAATTGCTCGATAGTAATTTGTTCACCCACTGTATTATTTTTCTATCTTGAGAGAAGCCACTAGTGAAACATATGGCCCCCGGTTCTCTTTTCCATCATACAAGTTCTCTTTTCCATCATATAAGTTCTCTTTTCCATCATACTAGTTTCCGATCTACTATTTTGCAATCTTTTACTTTCCGATCTATAAACCAAAAATACCAAAAATATTTACTTTACCGTTTATCTATCTCTACTAGATCTCACTTTTGCAAGTAACCATGAAGGGATTGACAACCCCTTTATTGCATTGGGTGCAAGTTGTTAATTGTTTGTGCAGGTATTCGGTGACTTGTGCGTTGTCTCCTACTGGATTGACACCTTGGTTCTCAAACTGAGGGAAATGCTGACTCTACTTTGCTGCATCACCCTTTCCTCTTCAAGGGAAAAACCAACACAAGCTCGAGAGGTAGCAACGGCTCTCAAGTAAAGCAATTGCCAATTGATGTAGGTGACAAAGACCCTTCGGAAGCAATACAAGACTTGTCTATTAGCAAGATTTGCCCAACGGAAGTGAAGGAGAGTACCTCGTCCGTCCAAGTGGAAGCATCAACTTCACACAGGTGAACCACAAGTTGACTTGGAGGCATCCACAAGTGGAACACATCAAGATGATGGAAACGAGGATGTACAACAAGATGAACCTCATCGACCTCCTTCTCCACCTCCACGAGAGAACAACAACACCAACGACAATGAAGAGAGACAAGAGGAAGAACAAGACAATGAAGAGGATGTTCCACCCTGACCCAACCAAAAGCTCTCACGAGTTCGAGCAAGAGTCTCAAGAGATCATCCCGTCGAACAAATCTTCGATGATATTCAAACTGGGAGAATTACTCGCTCTAAAACTCATTTGGCTTTCTTAACATGATGACCCACAATTATAGGGGATCTATCGTAGTCCTTTCGATAAGTAAGAGTGTCGAACCCAACGAGGAGCAGAAGGAAATGACAAGCAGTTTTCAGTAAGGTATTCTCTGCAAGCACTGAAATTATCGGTAACAGATAGTTTTGTGATAAGGTAATCCGTAACGGGTAACAAGAAACCAAAGTAACTAAGGTGCAGCAAGGTGGCCCAATCCTTTTTGTAGCAAAGGACAAGCCTGGACAAACTCTTATATAAAGCAAAGCGCTCCCGAGGACACATGGGAATTACTGTAAAGCTAGTTTTCATCATGCTCATATGATTCGCGTTCGTTACTTTGATAATTTGATATGTGGGTGGACCGGTGTTTGGGTACTACACTTCCTTGGACAAGCATCCCACTTATGATTAAGCCCTCTCGCAAGCATCCGCAACTATGAAAGAAGAATTAAGGTAAACCTAACCATAGCATGAAACATGTGGATCCAAATCAGCCGCTTACGAAGCAACGCATAAACTAGGTTTTAAGCTTCTGTCACTCTAGCAACCCATCATCTACTAATTACTTCCCAATGCCTTCCCCTAGGCCCAAATCATGGTGAAGTGTCATGTAGTCGACGTTCACATAGCACCACTAGTGGAGAGACAACATACATCACATCAAAATATCGAATGAATACCAAATTCACATGATTACTTATAACAAGACTTCTCCCATGTCCTCGGGAACAAACATAACTACTCAAAAATCATATTCATGTTCATAATCATAAGGGTATTAATATGCATTAAGGATCTGAACATATGATCTTCCACCGAATAAACCAACTAGCATCTACAAGGAGTAATCAACACTACTAGCAACCCACAGGTACCAATCTGAGGTTTTGAGACAAAGATCGGATGCAAGAGATGAACTAGGGTTTGAGAGGAGATGGTGATGGTGAAGATACTGATGGAGATTGACCCCCTCTCAATGAGAGGATCGATGGTGACGATGATGGCGACGATTTCCCCCTCCCGGAGGGATGTTTCCCCGGCAGAACAGCTCCGCCGGAGCCCTAGATTGGTTCCGCCCAGGTTCCGCCTCATCCCAAAAGGTTGCTTATGATTTTTTCTCCAGAGCAAAAGACACCATATAGTATAAGATGGGCATCGGGGGCCTGCCAGGTGGCCCACAAGGCAGGGGGCGCGCCCAGGGGGTAGGGCGTGCCCTCCACCCTCGTGGCTGCTGGGTGGCCCCCCTCTGGTGCTTTCTTCGCCCAATATTTTTAAATATATTCCAAAACTGACTTTCATGGAGTTTATGACTTTTGGAGTTGTGCAGAATAGGTCTCTAATATTTGCTCCTTTTCCAGCCCAGAATTCCAGTTGCTGGCATTCTCCCTCTTTGTGGAAACCTTATAAAATAAGAGAGAAAAGGCATAAGTATTGTCACATAATGTGTAGTAACAACCCATAATGCAATAAATATCGATATAAAAGCATGATGCAAAATGTATGTATCAACTCCCCCAAGCTTAGACCTCGCTTGTCCTCAAGAGAAAGCCGAAATCGAAAAATATGTCCACATGTTTAGAGATAGAGGTGTCGATAAAATAAAATACGGACATGAGGGCATCATCATCATTCTTAGAACATCAACTTATATTGTCATATGATTTATTATGCTAAAGTAACAATCTATTCACAATGTAAAGTAGAATCAGAAACTTCATTGAAAACTAGCAAACTATAATCTCAGTCATTGAAGCAATTGCAATTTATCATAACATCGGAAAGAGTCAATATAAGAGCTTTTCAGCAAGTTCACATACTCAACTATCATCCAGTCTTTCACAATTGCTAAAACTCACATGATACTTATGGGTATAAAGTTTCAATCGGACACAGAGAAAGATAGGGGCTTATAGTTTTGCCTCCCAACCTTTTACCTCAAGGGTAATGTCAACAATAATAATTTATGAGAACCTACATCCAAGTGTGTGTATACATCTGGGTTATTCTGTTATGTGTAACAGAATATTATTCTGTTACCCTTTTTGAACTGACGGTTTCAGGCGGTTGTACTAATGATTTCGAAGCGGTTGAACTGATGATTTCGGTTCTGTTTAACACATTGTCTTCTTCAGTTCAAAATTTTTGCAATTTTTCTGTCGGAATGGGGCGTGTAATATATCATTGGAAAGCTCTTGACAACTATATTTCAAGTATATTGAACGTTTTTGCAAAATCATTATGGTTTAAGAGCAGTTTTGAAAAAACCATTTTTTCAAAACCGAAAACGCGAATTGTATTTTGGACTCAATTTTTAAAGGGTTTGTCGGAATTGAGAAAATAAGATGGCCTTGGAAATCTGGTGAAAATCCGCATCTTCCATATATCTAATGTTTTTTCTAACTCTATACGATTTAAAAGTGATTTGGAAAACGGTGAAATTCTGGGTGAGACGTATTTTCGCGATTTTTTGCAAATGGTTTGTCAGATTGATGCAAATGATACGGCGTTGGAAAGCTATGGAAAATACGCAACTTTTTCATATTGAAATGTTTTTCTAATTCCTTACGGTTTAAAAACAAATTCGAATACGATCAAATTTGATTTCGAATGCGATTTTTTTAAAAAGTTTGTCGAAATGAGGCAAATAATATACGGTTGGAAAGATATCGAAAATACGAAACTTAGTCATGTTGAACATTTTCTCAAATTCGCAACCGTTGAAGATTAATTTGGATTACAGTGAGACCCATCGTGCTGTTTTTCCGTCAGAAAAAACAGAGTACTTGTACTGATCTACGTGTGCGTTTGTACAGATGTATTCTTCGGAGAGTAATTTTGAAAGGTTCCGAAAAAAGAGTACTTGAACTGATGTTCGCATGGATTTGTACTGAACGTGTTTTCACTAATTAGACTTTGCGCTATTTTTTCGGTTTGATTTTCCTCGTAACTTTTCAGTGGTACACGATATCATAGTCTTCGAACTTTGCATGGTTTGTATGTTGAACTGAATCATACGTAACTTTCCAATGATAATTTTGAATACGGGATGACCCATCGTGTTGTTTTTCTGTCAAAAAAATAGAGTACCGTACTGATCTATGTGTATGTTTCTACTGAGGTATTTTTTATAGAGTTGTGTCGAATAAGGTGAGACCGGTCGTGTTGTTTTTTCCGTCCCGAAAACAGAGTACTCGAACTGATCTTCGTATGGGGTTTGTACTAAGCGTGCTTTTCACATACCAGACTTTTACTTTGTTTTCCTCACAACTATTTTGTTGATTTTGAACTTCTGTTTTTTCTGTCCTAGAACTTACCAAAAAAAATCCCAGTAAAATGTGCACTCTCTTTTTGAAATAGTGTATGAACGTTCACATGGAGAGTATTTGAAGTTTTGAGCACTTTCTTTTTATATAAACATGCTTTTTTTCTAACCCTTGTTTATTAACTTCATGTGGAAGTGCCACATTTTCTTTCGTAGGTGAATTTTTTTCTGTGTGGGTTTTGGACTTATCTATCTTTCTAGTTTTGAACTCACCCGACATTTTTTACATTGATCTTTATTAGTGTTTCTTTATTTTATATTGCATGATCATCATGTTCTTTTCACACTGGGAACTTCCTGTGTATTCTTTTTAAGTTCCTTTTTATTCTAAACATCTTGTTTTCTCACCTTTGATCTACTGAATTTTTATTTTCTTTTTATATTGAGATGCCACAAATATTTTTTTCTTTTCTTTTTTGCAGACATTCATTTGTACTTTTTAAACAATTATACTTGGGACTACCACAAAAAATATAAGCAGGTGTACAAAAGCAAACAACATTAGTACACAAGCAGTGTGGTTCAAATTAGTCACTTCAGTACACAAGCAAATATTGTTGATCTATCAGTAGAATACAAGTAAAAGCAAACTAAACCATGTCAATTTCAGTAGCACACACAGAGCTTTTTTTTTGAACTGATGATAAAGCACATGGTGAACGTCTACACTTAGTGTATGTTTACTCATACAACCATGGGAGTATGCTATGTTCACATCCTTTTCTGTGACTTTTTGCTATGTTTGAACTTTTTTTTGATGGAAGGGCGTGTCACCTGGAACATCTTCTCGCTGCCTTCTCTTCCTGCAAAATAATTCTAGTACTTCGTGTTGACCTAACACAACACAACATCAGCGGCAAAGGCCCTGACCCCTGAGTAGTCCAGCATCTACATCTCCCCCTTCTACTTTTGAAACCAGAAAAAATGAAACAACTCGTCAGTACATGAAGAATGAGAGAAAAAAAGTCAAAAAGAACTTAAGCATCCTGCAACTACTTCTGCAATTTATACTAATCCCTTTTGCTCAATGCTTGAAATGCCGTATAATAATTAAGAAATAGAAAGGAAAGTGGTGAGAGCTTTTGATTGAACTTTCAACGCTTTGTCTTTTGAACTTATATGAACTGATTAGTTCTTTGTTTAAAAAAATCTAAATACAATGTTCCTAATCTGCAATAGAATATATATTTTTCGGGGCAAGTGAAAACAATGAGACACCGAACCCTCTCTCTAACACACACAGAACTGATGGTAGAATACATAGTGAATTGCTAATAATGTTTTTGATTTTCTCGTATAGAAAACATGTTCTTTTCTTCTTATGATATATAAAATTGAACTATATATCCGACATGATCGAAACTTTTCCCATGTTTCTCTATGGACTGAGGAAAGAATACATAGTGAAATAACAATTACCAGTACTAGTCTTGGGAAAACTTGGACTGAAATAGTACTACTGAAAGAACCATTGGAAAATGGAATTTACCTTCAGCCTCGACGGTGAGCCTCTCAAGATCATGATCTGCAAGGAAAAAAATGGAGCAAAATAGGTAAAAAAATCATACAAATCAGATGAACTATCACATGCAATAGATTATTTTCTTTCTTTCAGGAATAAGAACAAACACCCATGGGAGCACAAAATGGAAGCCATCCGCAAGTAGATGCAAAAAATATTTGCCAAACTAGCAACATGGAGCCTAAACCAACAGAATGGTCTTGAACTGTAATGCATCACCCATTTTTTGGATCCATTTGAACTAAAAGGGAGCTCCTTTTTTCACCCGCAGGATGAATTAAAAAAAGCACACAATGTTGATCTGGAGAACCACCATATGTCGAACTGAACATACACAAGAAAAGGACCGGCAGCAAATGTCAATATATAAATTGATGTTTATTGCAGGTTTTTGGGAATGAGATTCATGTTTTGTAACTACATTAAATTTCTAAATATGTGTACTGCTCCATAAGAAATGTTATTACTACATATGTCCAGACTATATAGCTTCTATTTGACAATAAAGAAACATCAAAAGGATGGTTGAAGTTCTTTTTAGGCATATAAACATATAGCTTGAGAGCAACAGGAATAGTACAAGTTCTCCGATGCAAACTGAACAAGGTTTACCAAGCATAAGAACAAAAAGGTAGAGTGCACCCAATTTGTTCAGGCCTCTTTTCCTAAACTTTCGTGCATGCTAGATTTAACAAGCGAGGATCCAATGATCAAAATATAAATTTAATCACACCAATTAGTAGAGAGAGACGTATAAGCACAAACACAGTCAATCTTTGAGAAGACAGATAGGCATTCTGTACTGTTCTGTCCTACAATGCTGCTATGAAAATGAAGTCTCAATTATATCACGCTGCAGATTTCTCCTACGATGAAAAGCACATGCAGCACCACACTAGGTTCGGTACCAGCCTGCCTCTTCTCGCATTGCTCGGCCTATTTGTCATGACAAGCGAGCGCCAATGGCGGCAAGGAGCAGAACTTATAGGCTCAAAAACGGCAAGGAGCAACTCGCACCCCTGCCATTTCATCAAACAGGTGCTGGGCACCTTGACTTCTGAACTTTCATGGTCTTTCAAGACGAGCAAGTGCAATTTTTCATGGAACCAAACTTCTGAACTTTTTCCAAGACACTCTTTTGAACATGTGGCGGCGTGCACCAGTGCCGGCAAAAGCTCGCTCGTAAAGGAGCATGGCAGGAGGTGCTCGGACGGATAAGGGAGGAAGAGTTGTACTGGTGTGAGCCCCTTACCTAGACGGGGACCGGAGGAAGTAGTGCATGCAGGTGGCTAGGCCTGTGTGTAGAACATAGCTTTTTTTGTCTTGCAGTCCGTCCAACCTCCCTCGTGGTGCAGTATAGAGAGAAACAAATTAGCGACAGAAAAGAGCAGTAGACAGGAAAGAGATGTATGTACTGCTGCTGTTCTTTTGTTGAACCGCAACTGAATGTCATAATGTAGAGAAATTGGAGAAGAGGTTGCGTGTCAGCGGTGGATGCAGAAGACCGTGAGTGCGCAGCTGGAGAGGGGGGGGGCGTGGAGGCAGCACGCTGGGGAAGGGGGTGTGGCGATGACGCGTCGGGGAGGGTGGTCATTGTGGCGCCGGCGTCCGGCGGCGCCCGTCGACGCGGGGGAGGGAGGCGATGTCTGGCGGCGCGGGGGAGGGAGGTGGCGGCTGGCGGCGCGCGGAAGGCTGTGTGGGACTATATTTGTAGTGTCTGAATAAGTTCAGTAGCTGCTACCACGCACACCTACTCAACTGCTTCATGCCACCCTTCGTGCACACACACAACAGCCACCAATTAGCATGCACAAATTCATGTAAAAAGAACAACAAGTTCATGTACAGTAACATTACATGTTCACAGCAAAACCTAAAAAGATGTGTACTTTGAAATACTTCATTTTACTTCCCAAATACTTCATTTGTTTTGAAATATGAACTTCCATATTTATTTCCGTAGAACTTATTATGTTTTCCCTCCAAACTACAAGAACATGATTAGTTTACTTACCCACAAAATATTTTATTCAAATACTTTCTGTTTTTTTATAAGAGAACTGATGGAAATCTTCACAGTGCACTTCGGTAATTTATTCAAGGTGAACTGATGTATTTGCAATACATAGTTACATACTACATCAAGGTGATATCTCTGTACTTACAAACTTTATGGAAGGTGAACTCATAAATTTTCTTTTTGAACTTTGTTTCTTTTTTCTTCGAAGCGGTACCAATTTAAACGTACACGAAATGAACCTCCTAGCATTTATTTTGTAAACTTTTCTCAAGGTACACATGTTTCCCTAAATTTGCTAGTGGATTTTCTTCTTTATTTTATGAGAAAACTTGCACATATAGATCTTCTTTACAAAATTATATAAATCATGGCAGCATTATCATGCTGAGATGAGTTACCTAATAGATCATGGCAGCATTATCATGTATTTATGAGACTACAATATCTAACCATCAAGCCTGAGCATTATCATGCACATTGTCTTGTACTGCAATATCATGTAACACTACATTTTTCATCAACTCGATATTCATCAGTACTAGTATGATTTGGACAATAAGTTGAGATTAGTAGCAGCACGCGCAAGATATGCAGTCCTGAAAATAAAGTGTACAAACTTTCTTAGTGACTGTAATTGAACTTTCAAGCACATTTTTCTGTAAAATTTACTTTTTTTAACCGAATTGAACTCTATTTATAGGCGAACCTTCCCTGTAGATGCACACGAACTTAATTTTGTGTTTGCACCTAGACTACCAACATGAATAAGCTATGATCACAGAAGAGTTGTATAAACTCCACAAATAACAAGAATCTTTTCTGTCAAATGGATCATACAAAATATTAACCAAAAATCATTTTGTATACACATTATCCTGATATCCCATAAGCCATTTTGTGTACAACATCATTATCCGGCATAACCACAAGCACTTGTTTGTGCTATAGGAAGATGGAAGCACAGAATAAATTTGACTTACCAACGGGAAGTAGATGTACTAAAAAGCAACCAGAAGATGAACTTGTGAATCTTGCTTTTTTGCTACATCCTGCAAAAAAAATAGTAAGTTGAATTATTAGTAGTGATCCATCGATAATAGTTCAATCCCACCCTATGCTTGAGCGCACTAGAACTGACAACAAACCAATGTTCAATCAAAAGTTCAACCAGGCCGAAACTTGAAACAGGCCAAACCAGTAGTTGATAGGCAACACTACATTGTTCTCTAACACTCACAGGGAGAAGAAATTAGACAGCATCGATAGCAAAACATGACACTAGTGAGCCGTGAAAGAAAAAAATCATCCAGAAAATGACCGTTCTCCTAGGTCGAAATTAGGGTGTACATGTTCTCGAAAAATAGGAGAGGTTGCACTGACTTTTTAAGTACGGTGGAACTAAAGGAACTGATTTTCAGAAACAGGAGGTGGATTGAACTGAAGGCGCTGGTGAGGGCGTTCGAGGACAGGTGGACGCTGTGGTGGGGGCACAGGCCGCCATGGACGACTACAGTTGAAATGATAAGAGGGCAGGAGCTGTGTCACGAGATCCTTCACCATTGCTCAACATCACCAACTTGTGTTCTGAACGCTCACAGTCGAAACAAGTAACATGTAGTACTGCTCATAAAATTAAGTGCAGATAACTTGTCATTCATTTTATTTTTAGAAGGTTTAGATGCCTATGACTCTAGCACTGGGTGTACCTAAAATAATGGTGATTTTCATTCGACTCCAGAGCAACAAACGGTGCTTGTTGATCATACCATTCTTATGCTTCAACTTCTTTAGTGATCATGTTCGTGTCTTTCTGGTTACTGTGAAATCCATGTTGTTGCTCGACAACAAAACAGAGCATGATTTATTTCAGCGAAGCAAAAGTTGGCTGGAGTTTTTTTCTTTCCTTGCATCTAGACATATTTATAACTAGCTATAACATGGGATATTCTATCAGACGCAGAGCTTTGCAGTTTACCTGATGATGAAATAGTAAGCTTGCTGAACAGAAAATCACACCAAACGTGAACTGATAATCACACAAAAGGTGAACACCTTCAGTAAATGAACTCTACTAGATCGCTGCCTCCTAGGCAATCGAAAATAACATCAATGTTAGAGCTAAGGACTGAGGTAAATTTTGGTGAAAGCCGGGCACGAATCACTTGACACAGCGTACCTCGGCCTGGTCATCTTGTACAGGTGAACGGACAGGGGTGGTGGGTGTGAACGGCCAGATCGCTTCGGCGGCGGAGCCCCACTGGGAGGAGATGGCGTGGTGTGGGAGCGAGGGGAGATGGGGCGCTGCGGCGGCCGGAGCTTGGGGATGTAGGTGCGGTGCGGCGGCCGGAGCTGGGGAAGATGGGGGTGGGGCGGCGGCAGGAACCTAGGAGGAGATGGGGTTGAGGCAGCTATGGAAGCAGGGAGGAGATGGGGGCGAGCGGTGGTGAGTGCGGGAGGAAGGTCGGGGCCGCGGTGCGCATGCCGGGAGGGGGAAGGGGGTGGGGACGTGCTTGGAGGAGGGAGGCGCAGGGACGGAGGGGCGCATGCTAGGAGGAGGAAGGATGCGTGGGGATGGCAGCGCGCGTGCTAGGAGGAGGATGTTGGCGCGGGGCGGCGGCGCGCATGGCAGGAGGAGGAATCATGCGCGGGAGCGGCGACGCACATGGCTGAGATGAGGAAGAAGAGCGGGGCCGGTGGCGCACTCGGTCGGGAGGAGGAAGAGCGGGGTCGCCGGCGTACTATGACGAGAAATGCGGCCACGAGTTTGGGGGGATCCAGAGATTGAGGGAAGAGGTCATGGGGAAAGTGGTGGGGTAGTGGCCGGCCGAGGCGCGCTGGGGAGGGGGGCGGCGGTGCTAGGCAGGTGGCCGGCGGCGGTGCGCTCGATGAGGGGCACGACGGCGGCGCGCTCGTGGTGGTGGGATCGGGTTGGGGGAATCGTTCGCGACAAGGGGTCTGGGAAAAGAGGAGGTGAGCCCGTTGGCGGGGAGGCGTGCGGACGGGCCGGCCGGGGGCAGCGAGTGGGTCGAGCGACCCGTCATGGCGCCGCGGGCTCCCTCGATCCGGCTGCCGCCGTCGCTCGCTCGCCCACGACGGCTGCCTCCGGTGGTAGGAGGCGGGCCGGATTAGGGCTGGGCCAGTCCTGGACGCGTCGCGCCTTATAGGGGGCGAGGGTAACAGAATATTATTATGTTACCCTCGCCCCCTATAAGGCGCGGCCGGCCCAAAAAAAGAAAACTATCCTGATCCCCCCACAGATCCTTCTTACCCCGTGCCCACCGTCGCCCGACCTCCTCCCCACCGCGCCGCCGGCCGGCCTCCTCCTAGCGCGCTGCCGGCCGGCCTTCTCCCCCTCCCGCACCGCCGGCCGGCCTCCTCCCAGCGCGCCTCCGGCCGGCCTCGCCTCAAGCGTGCCGCTGCGACGGCCCTCGCCGCCACCAGCACCACCTCCTCATCCCTGTGAGCCCACGCCCGTCACTCCTCATGACCCCCGCCGCCTCCTTCCCTCCTACACCGGGCGCCGCCCTTACCTTGCGCCGACAGCCGCCCTCCCTCGCGCCGGCAGCCGCCTTCCCTCGCGCGCCGGCCTCCTCCACCCCCATGCTCAGGCCGCCTTCCTTCCTCCGCTCCGGTCGCCTTCCTTCCTCCGCTCCGGTCGCCTTCCTCCTCGCGCGCCGGCCTCCTCCCTACCCCGCGCTCTGCCTGCCTTTCTTCTCGCGCTCCGGCCGTCTTCCTCCCCGTGCTCCGGCCGCCTTCCTCCCCGTGTTCCGGCCTCCTTCCTCCCCGCAATCAGTCCACCTCCCTCCCCACGCTCCGTCCACCTTCCTCCCCGAGATCCGTCCGCCTTCTCCCCTGAGATCCCACGGCCGTACCGCCGTCGGCCAACCCCTCCATCTGTAAGTAAGGGCACTTGGACGCCCTCCACGCCGGGGTGGCCCTGCTAGCCATCAGCGGGGGAAGCGGGGTAGCTGCCATGGCGGGGGTGAAGACGAGTTCGTCCTACCTTGCAATTAAAAATATTGATCAGTACGAGTTAAAAGTGGTGGTCCGTTCGGAATAAAGGAAATGACAAAAATTCAAATTGTAAAAGTTCAAGCAAAAAGAAACCCCATGCAATTCAAATGGTAAAAAGTACAAGTCGTAAAATTAAAGAAGTTCAGAACATCATTGTAAAAAAAATTGAGTTAAAAGAAAACATGCGAAACATTTTCCTCGAGTTCAAAACACGCCGAGACACGCGACAGCCACCCCAGTTCGGGCGTAGTAAGTACCTCAGTACGAGTTAAAAACGGTGGTCCGTTCAAAATAAAAGAAATGGCAGAAATTCAAATTGTAAAGTTCAAGCAAAAAAACCCATGAAAATCCTGCTTAATAAGTACCTTAGTACAAGTCGTAAATGAGAGAAGTTCAGAACAATGTTGTCAAAAAAATATTGAGTTAAAAAAAAGAAACAAAAGAAACACATTTTGTTTTTGAATAAAATATCATTCAGTTCGATGATACAAACCATACAAGTACAGGGACGACGATACAGTAAACCGTTGAAAACTTACGAGAAAAATATTACCCAAAAAACAGAGCAAAGTCTAGTTAGTGAAAACACGCTTAGTACAAAACCATGCAAGCATCAGTATAAGTACCCTTTTTCGGAACCATTCAAAATTACTCTACAAAAAATAGCTCGGTACAAACATACACATATATCAGTACGACTACTCTGTTTTTCAGACGAGAAAACTGCAGGATCCGTCATGCCGTATTCAAAATTACTCTTAAACGGTTTCGAAGTAGAGAAAACGTTCAACATGATTAAGTTTTGCATTTTCGATAGCTATCCAACGGTATATTATTTGCCATATTTCGACAAACTTTTTAAAAAAATCACGTTCAAAATCAAATTTGACCGTATTCGAACTCGTTTTTAAACCGTAAGGAATTAGAAAAACATTTTTATACGCAAAAGTTGCACATTTTCCATAGATTTCCAACGCCATATCATTTGCGTCAATCCGACAAACCGTTTGCAAAAAATCGCGAAAATACTTTTCTCCCAGAATTTCACCGTTTTTCAAATTACTTTTAAATCATATAGAATTAGAAAAAACAATACATATATGGAAGATGCGGATTTTCACCAGCTTTCCAACGCCATCTTATTTGCTCAATTCCGACAAACCGTTTGAAAATTGAGAACAAAATACGATTCACGTTTTCAGTTTTGAAAAAAATTGGTTTTTTCAAAACTGCTCTTAATCCATAATTATTTTGCAAAAACGTTCAATATAATTGAAATATGGTTGTCAAGAGCTTTCCAGCGATATATTACACGCCCCGTTCCGACAAAAAAATTACAAAAGGTTTTTGAACTAAAGAAGACGATCCGTTAAACACAGCTGAAAGCATCAGTTCAACCACTTCAAAAACATCAGTACAACCACCTGCAACCGTTAGTTCAAAAAGGGTAACAGAATAGCCCATATATATATATATATATATATATATATATATATATATAGAGAGAGAGAGAGAGAGAGAGAGTAACACTATTTTGATCGTGGGATCAGAATAGTTATTCTGATCATGATCAGCCCTATAAGGACGCGATGGACTTGTTCCCGAACTCGACCAAACAAGAAAAAAGGGCCTGGCCGGCCCACCCCCTCCCGCACCACCTCTGCCCGATCCACCCAACCACCTCCCAACGGCGCCACCGGCCCCCAGCACGTCACCCGCTGCCGGCACCCACTCCCCCCGGCCCGACGCGCCTCCCGGCGCCACCGGACCCTCGCATCACCGCCGGATCCTGAAATTTCGCGCGCCGCCAGATCGCTGGAATCCCGTGCGCCACCGAGACCAAGCATCACAACGCGACACAGCCACCCCTAGATCCCTGTGCTTTGCCACCGGCCAAGGATCCTCCCAGGAAACCGACGACGGCAACAATAGTGCCTCAAAGCTCCACTTCACGGCGCCACCAAGTGCCTGCATCCCTGCGCGCATGCAACCTACGATGGGGCTCCCGCCTTCCGCCTCCTCGTGGTTGTCCCCTCCTGCTCGCTCCTTCCGCCTCCTCTCGATGGTGCTCCACTGCCGCAGCACCAATGGCGCTCGTCGCCGTTACACTCCGGCCATTCAACTACGCGCCCCTGGAGGTTCACAACTGCAGTGCCTCCTGAATACCACTACTGCCATGCATCTCACCCCACTAACACATCCTTGCCCCGATGTACTGCATCTCAGTCAAACCCAACATCGTCTATGTTTTTATCTGAATGCAAACAGGAGGAGCTGGAGTATGTAGAGCAGAACAAAATCTTCTTCCTAGAGATGTCGGCATGACAACAAAGACGTTGGAGGATCCTGGGTGGTGAGCCGGCGCTATTTTTCTGTGAAAAATGAAGTTAATATGGCTCAGAAAGAAGAACGAGTACATGTCAACTTCATTTGGCATTTTCAAGTCTCAGTACAAAAAGACCTTTCAGAAAAAGAAGAAATTGCCGGCTGCTCCTCTTGTTTGATGTTCAGGTGTTTAGTTGTTTGCTGCTTTGTTCTCACTAATTTTGCTCAAAAAGTTCCAGAGTCCTATGTGCCACTGGTGCTCGCTACCTGCGTGAACATAGGGAGGAAGAAGGTCACCATCAGGCAGGGGAGAAGATCACATGAGGTGTGGAAAGAAGGTCAGGCTTCAGAACGGTCAGTATGATATTAGTGCTATTTTTGGGGTGCATTTCCACATGGGGATGCGATCTCACTTTCTGTGTATGTTTCTCATCGTCTGCGTCTGACCCACACGTAAAACTGCAGGGTACAACCGGTCCTCGCCCGTGCCATTGATGTGCCTGTCTCCCCTGAATGAGCAGTAGCGCTTGTGTGTAGCTCTTCATCTATAATTCTATCTCCCTGTTTGTTTTTATGCTTTAACCTTTGAAAACAACTCAATGTATGAATTGCACCTCTATTGCTGATGCGTGTACAATTGTCTCCTAGATGAAGCTCAATGTGTAAATAATATGGTCTTTTGTTTCAGTGGACCTCACATATTTTGGTTTTGTGCGTATGAGACCTGATTTTTTTGTTCGTGTTAAATTTAGAAGAACACTTATTGTCGTGGAATTGTCACGTCAGATGTCCTAGTGAAAGGACTTAATCGTGGAGCCATAGCAACTAGGAAGCTTGAAGGGGTTAGTTGGGACAAGAGACACGAGGGGTTTATACTAGTTCGGCCCCTTACGATGAAGGTAAGGCCTACGTCTAGTTGGGCTGATATTGCTTGACGTTTCGATGACCAGGGAGCGAGATACGCTATGCCTGGTTCTCGATGAGTTGTTTCTTACCCTAAGCCGCCAGCGGGTCGTCCCCTTATATACACTGGTGGACGCCCTGCGGCCTACAGAGTCCCGGCCGGCTCATAGACAGTGTCCGGCTCGGTGACTAGTTAAGTCTACCTTATGTTACAAGTCATATTATCATGACGGTTTACCACTATGGGCTTTAAGCGTCTTGCGGGCTTTAGACCCTTTATTGAACCGCCATCTTCATGCTTGGTCTTGGGCTTCTTTCTGATGAGTCTTCTTTGCATAACCCGGCCCCTCCTGGGCGGCTTACAAATAGTTATATCCCCAACATTAGGCCCCAGATTGATTTGAACCGGTTCATATCAATCTTAAAATACCTTTAAAAATAAACCTTCAGCCTTCTGCCTGTGTAAAGGCTTTTAACCCGCCATGACATCATCTTCTGGATCCGTGTTAGCCCATCGTGACGTCATCTTCACTTAACTTCATATTTTACTCCGCCATATCCTCTAACGGATCTTTGCTTTTACTGACCGTTCCGAAAACCGAGGCGTCGGGACCGCTGGATAATGATGTTTTGTCTCCTCGTTTCTCGCGCCGTCTCAGTCGGTCTTCCCTTATAAATAGGTTCAACCTAGGTCTTTCATTCTCCCCCTTTCGGTCATCCTCTTCCTCTCGCTGTCTCTCGGCTACTTGAGCTCCGTCGCCGCCGCCGTGAAGCTCCTCATCTTCACCGACTCCGGCTGCTACATCAACCTGATCCCGACCAGAAAAGACAACAACGGCGGACCTCTGCAGCCAGTCTGCATCTGTGAGTTCCCCTCTTCCCCTGTTTTTAGATCTGCATTAAGGCTTCTTCAAGTTCGTCGGCGTTCGTAATAGCCTGAGTCAAACCCTTGATAGTTTTTACCTCCAATGCCCCCTTTTGATCTTCAGATAATGTAGAAACAGTTACGGTGGTTATTTTGCACCCGTTTCTAACTGCAAATAGATCCCTTTCTGTGTACAGAAGCCTTGTTTAGCACTGATGAACTTATCTGTACTAGATTTAGGTCTAGAATTTTTTTCTTTCTGTGCACCTGTTTGATCCAAAATAATATCCGCCAACTGCGAAACCTGTTTCTGTTAAGCCCATTTAACTCTAGCGGCCCTCATTGCCGGTTTAAAATAGACAACATTAATTGACAGCCTTGCCAGCTCCTGGCAACTTAAAATATCTTTTAACTGTTACTAATTCCCATAGCGGCTTAGGCAACCAGATATAGTCAACCATATGTCATTAGGCCCCTTCTTAAGCCGCCATCTTGTTTAAACTTAAAATGTTTTCCTTCGGGTTAAATTTGAACTGGAACCTCTTATTTTGTCATAGGCTTCAATTTACGTAATGGCACCCAAGGCTCCTAAAGCTCCCGTGACCTGCAACTGGGTCAAATCCACTGTTACAGAGAGCATCTTGTCTGATTTTGTGAAATCCGGCCATCTTCCCAAGACGAAGGAGGTCATGTCTTATCGTGCTCCTAACCCGTCAGAGGAGAAGACTCAACCCAAAAAGGGGAGGTAATCGTGTTTACTAATCACATGAATCAGGGCTTCGCTCCACCCGGTTCAAAATTCTTCAGGGATGTTTTGCATTTCTTTGACCTCAGACCTCAAGACATCGGGCCCAATTCCGTGTCAAACATTTGCAACTTCCAAGTCTTCTGCAAGGTGTACCTTGGAGAAGAGCCCAATATACTTTTATTCGGAGAGATGTTCTATCTAAACTGGCAGAATGAACGTGCCAACGGGCCTAGTCTTGAACTTGGTGGCATCTCGATTCATTGGCGGAGAGACTGCCTCTTTCCTTATGCTGAACTGCCGAGTCACCCAAAGGATTGGAATCAGACGTGGTTCTACTGTCAGGACACTTCTCCGGCTAACGAAAACCCTCTGCCCGGCTTCCGCGCCCTGCGCCTTGAGTCCAACCACATGCTGCCGGATAAACTGACTACTGTTGAACGTCTGCCACTTGCTCCCACCATTAGAAAAATCAAAGCTCTTATGGGAGATGGCTTAGACGGCATCGACCTGGTCCGAGTCTGGATTACTTGGCGAGTGCTTCCGCTAAGCCGCCGCCCCGGCTTAAAGTGCACTTACTCCGGCGAGAAAGATGACCCACTGTGTCATAGCCCCGATGACTTACCAGAAGATGTGGTGGAGGCCATGATCCAATCGTTGTTGAAAGAGGGCATGGTGATTAGTAATGCCTTTGGCTTACTTCCCTTCTGCAAGAAGAACCCGACCCCTGCTGTGAGTCACCAACCTCAATGAATACTCTTTACTATATTACATCTTGCTTTTACTCATAACCCCTTATCATTTTTCACAGGCCGATGACAACTTCTGGAAGGTCAAATATGACCATGAGGCAGCCAAACAAGCCAGAGCGGCAAAGAGAGCTGAAAGGAAAGCCGCCAAAACAGGAACTTCAAGGAAGAAGAAACCAAGCGCTTCGGATTTACTCAAATTGGATGACACTTCTGATGATGAAGAAGAGGTAATCCTTAACTCTCGTGACTCTTTTGTCATTATTTTATTGACATTCCATCCTTTCAGGAGGATACGGGGAACAACCAAGCGATTGATGAAGAGGTAACTATAATCTCCTCCGACTCAGAGCCTTTGCCAAAGCAAAAAATCCGAAGGGTGACCCGGAAAGTAAGATTTTCACATCCTCTAGCTTATCAAGATCCTCAATTTCTTTTGAAGCAACAACAATTTTAAAGTTAGAGGCAGACCCGGAACAGCAAGGATGTAGAGCTTTCCTCCGGCTTACCAGACGTAACCAGGAAGCATCGGACTAAGGTTATCTCCGATTTATGTTCTGTTTTCCCTTTGGCGGGTTTATTTCGCCAACCTCTCAATTCATCTGACTCTAATTATCAGGATACCTCTCCTTCCTCCGGCGAGTCTATGCAGTCTAACATGTCGGCTTTCAAAACTGCCCCCGGGTATTGTAATTTTGTTTACCTTATGTTTTACCTTACCCATGCCTTTGTACTCATCCTTCTGCCTTTAACCACAGCGTGCAAGTGAAGCCCAGTAAGAGGGCAAAAAAGAGTAAGCCGTCCCGAGACCCGGTCGTGACTGAACCGGAGCTTGGGACAACTGCTCCTGATAGTTCTACCCATCAGCCGCCACCTAAACCATCCTATGACATTCCAGCACCAACCTCTGATCCACCCGCCGAAGACACTCTCAACAACTCTGATAACCCGGAAGCTCCTAGCCCGGTCAAGACAATTGATCTAGACATTAAGATTCTGAAGACTCACTTTGTTGAGCCAGGGCGACCCACTGTCCTTGCCAAGTGCTCTGCTAAGGAGGAACTTCTGGAACGCCGAAAGGCCAAGCTAGATATTGTTGACTATACTCATTTAAGTATTGGAGATATAGTCTCTGGCTATCTCAATCAAGTACATAGCAGCCGTGACCTGGAAATTGGCATGGTGAAGCAAATACAACAAAAATCTGAGGTATGACTTATGCTACTTTTCTGAATCATACTTACTGTATCATCCCCCAAGTCTATTGCTTATGAACAAATATGCTGTAGACTTAGAAAATTGCTTAACACTGATTTATCCGGTTTTTGAAAGAAGATATTTAACCCGGTTGTAACATGATACTTTAAACTTGCGATACACATTAGCCCCCAAGTGTCAAGCATCTTTGCTTGCAAAGTGCTTGAGACTTAATTTCCATGAGACGACATTGTAAGTTAAAATTCTTCAGCACACATTAGCCCCCAAGTGTCAAGTATCTTTGCTTGCAAAGTGCTTGGGACTTAATGTTATCTTACCATGACTCTGATAATAACCCGACATTAAATGCAGACCACCATAAGTCAATTTGAGTCGTAGATGGCTGACTTGAAGAGCCGCCTGGCCGCTCAAGAACTTGAAATTCAAAAGGACAACTCCAAATTTGAATTCAGTGTCTCTGAACAAGAGAAGCTGAAGGAGAATTTTGAGGCAGAGAAGAAAATCTGGGCTGATGAAAAGGCTTCACTGGTGACCCGGGCTGAGACGGCAGAGGCATTACTTGCAGAAGCAACAATGGAGCTGTCCGGCTTAAAACGCCAGATATCTCAAATGGTCTCAACAATCTTTGGTAAGTTACCCATATAGACTTTAAACCTTGCAAACTTCCTTTCAATGATTACTTCAATTGTCAGCTCCAGCTCACCTTATGTTTAATAATGCAGGCCCTAGGAGCACAAACCTCAAGCAAAACATGTTGATCAAGCTGAAGGCGGTTTATACTCTTGTGGAGCAGCTCTACACCGGGTCACAACGTGCTCTGGCCGTTGTAGCTTTATCAGATGACGTTCCTCACCTCCTGCAAGACATGCTGAAATGGCTTGCTTCACTACCTCAACGGATCCATGATCTAAGGTGGGCGTCCGCAAGAGCCGGTGCCGTAGCTGCATTGAGCCGGGCGAAAGCATGGATTCCGAAACTAGACCCGGCCGACCTCGCTCTTGGATACCCCAGTCTTAAAGAAGATGGGACCGTATTTGATGGACATGACTTCACCGCCTGTGCCACTCTTATTGGGAATGATACTGATCTTACCAAGTATCAGTCAGGCTATGACAACGAGAATCGGAGAATCCCAACACCTCCCTATGAGGAAGTCAGCCTGATCCCTCCAACTCGTAAGCATACCTTTGCCCCTGAAGTGGACCCAGCCGGTTTAATAGATGATGAAGCTGAGTTTGAAGCCTTGAGCGGCATTGACTGGGCCTCGTCAACTTTCCAAGACAAAGCAGCCGACGGAGAAGCGGAGAAGGATAACCCGGAGCATTCAAGCCAACCAAAGCAGTGAACCGCGAGGCGTTTATGACTTTGCAAAACAATGCTTCATTATTCAGACTCGGGAAGTCTTGTAATAGGGTAGAAAAAACCTCTTCAATTTTGTCATGCCTTCGCGCATGTTTATGGCGCTTAATACTTTCGTAAGCCGCCATTGCTATATACTTCCAGCTTATATTGATCTTTTATCTCCTTGATGTTACATTTGCTTGCCTTAACCTGCATATAAAACAAGAAAAATTCCCTTGGTGGTTTATCGCATCGGGGGTCACATAAGGTATTGATAACCCAGAGTGCGAACCAACACATCATATAAAGGCCAGGCTACGATTATAATTGTTAAACATAATCACAATAGTATACCTGCAATCCTTTTGATGATCTCACCTGCTTAAATGATTTACACCATGCGGGTAAATTCAACTCCTGAAGGTTGGAACATATAATGTTCATGTTGGGTAACGTAGCAGAAATTCAAAAATTTCCTACGAGTCACCAAGATCTATCTATGGAGAGACTAGCAACGAGACAAAGGAGAGTGCATCTACATCCCTTGTAGATCGCTAAGCGGAAGCGTTCAAGAGAACGGGGTTGAAGGAGTCGTACTTGTCGTGATCCAAATTACCGGAGATCCTAGTGCCGAACGGACAGCACCTCGACGTTCAACACACGTACAACCCGGTGACGTCTCCCATGCCTTGATCCAGCAAGGAGAGAGGGAGAGGTTGAGGAAGACTCTGTCCAGCAGCAGCATAACGGCGTGGTGGTGATGGAGGAGCGTGGTATTCCAGCAGGGCTTCGCCAAGCACCGCGAGAGATGAGGAGAAAGAGAGGTAGGGCTGCGTCAGGGAGAGGTCGAAACTCTTATGTGTGGCAGCCCCAAAACCTCAAGTATATATAGGGGAGAGGGAGGGGGCTGCGCCCCCTCTAGGGTTCCCACCCCAAGGGGTGCGGCAGCCCCAAAACCCATCTAGGGTGGCGGCCAAGGGGGGGAGAGGGGGAAACTTGCCCCCCAAGTAAGGTGGAGGCGCCCCCTCCCCAAACCCTAGGCGCCTTGGGCCCTGGTGGGGGGGCACACCAGCCCACTTGGGGCTGGTCCCCTCCCACACTTGGCCCATGCTGCCCTCTGGGGCCGGTGGCCCCACTTGGTGGACCCCCGGGACCCTCCCGGTGGTCCCGGTACGTTACCGATAGCACCCGAAACTTTTCCGGTGACAAAAACAGGACTTCCCATATATAAATCTTTACCTCCGGACCATTCCGTAACTCCTCGTGACGTCCGGGATCTCATCCGAGACTCCGAACAACATTCGGTAACCACGTATATCTATTCCCAATAACCCTAGCGTCATCGATCCTTAAGTGTGTAGACCCTACGGGTTCGGGAACCATGCAGACATGACCGAGACGTTCTCCGGTCAATAACCAACAGCAGGATCTGGATACCCATGTTGTCTCCCACATGTTCCACGATGATCTCATCGGATGAACCACAATGTCAAGGACTCAATCAATCCCGTATACAATTCCCTTTGTCTAGCGCTATTGTACTTGCCCGAGATTCGATCGTCGGTATGCCGATACCTTGTCCAATCTCGTTACCGGCAAGTCTCTTTACTCGTTACATAACACATCATCCCGTGATCAACCCCTTGGTCACATTGTGCAAATTATGATGATGTCCTACCGAGTGGGCCCAGAGATACCTCTCCGTCAACCGGAGTGACAAATCCCAGTCTCGATTCGTGCCAACCCAACAGACAGTTTCGGAGATACCCGTAGTGCACCTTTATAGCCACCCAGTTACATTGTGATGTTTGGTACACCCAAAGCATTCCTACGGTATCCGGGAGTTGCACAATCTCATGGTCTAAGGAAATGATACTTGACATTAGAAAAGCTTTAGCATACGAACTATACGATCTTTGTGCTAGGCTTAGGATTGGGTCTTGTCCATCACATCATTCTCCTAATGATGTGATCCCGTTATCAACGACATCCAATGTCCATGGTAAGGAAACCGTAACCATCTGTTGATCAACGAGCTAGTCAATTAGAGGCTTACTAGGGACATGGTCTTGTCTATGTACCCACACATGTATATGAGTTTCCTATCAATACAATTATAGCATGGATAATAAACGATTATCATGAACAAGGAAATATAATAATAATAACTAATTTATTATTGCCTCTAGGGCATATTTCCAACAGTCTCCCACTTGCACTAGAGTCAATAATCTAGTTCACATCGCCATGTGATTAACATTGACAGGTCACATCGCCATGTGACCAACATCCAAAGAGTTTACTAGTGTCACTAAACTAGTTCACATCATCATGTGATTAAGACTCAATGAGTTCTGGGGTTTGATCATGTTTTTCTTGTGAGAGAGGTTTTAGTCAACGGGTCTGCAATATTCAGATCCGTTTGTACTTCGCAAATCTCTATGTCATATTGTAAATCCCGGTTCCATGCTCCACTTGGAGCTATTCCAAATGGTTGCTCCACTATATGTATCCGGTTTGCTACTCAGAGTCACTCGGATAGGTGTTAAAGCTTGCATCGAAGTAACCCTTTGCGCCGAACTCTTTATCACCTTCATAATCGAGAAACATGTCCTTATTTACTCCAAGGACAATTTTGACCGCTGTCCAATGATCCATTCCTGGATCATTCTTGTACCCCTTGACTGACTCATGGCAAGGCACACTTCCGGTGCGGTACACAGCATAGCATACTATAGAGCCTACGTCTAAAGCATAGGGGATGACCTTCGTCCTTTCTCTCTCTTCTGTCGTGGTCGAGCTTTAACTCTTAACTTCATAGCTTACAACTCAGGCAAGAACTCCTTCTTTGACTGATCCATCTTGAACACCTTCAAGATCATGTCAAGGTATGTGCTCATTTGAAAGTACCATTTAGCGGTTTTTGATCTATCCTCATAGATCTTGATGCTTAATGTTCAAGCAGCTTAATCCAGGTTTTCTATTGAAAAACACTTTTCAAATAACCCTATATGCTTTCCAGAAATTCTACATCATTTCTGATCAACAATATGTCAACAACATATACTCATCCGAAATTCTATAGTGCTCCCACTCACTTCTTTGGAAATACAAGTTTCTCATAAACTTTGTATAAACCCAAAATCTTTGATTATCTCATCAAAGCGTACATTCCAACTCCGAGATGCTTACTCCAGTCCTTAGAAGGATTGCTGGAGCTTTGCATACTTGTTAGCGTCTTTCAGGATTGACAAAACCTTCTGGTTGTATCACATACAACCTTTCCTCAAGGATATCGTTGAGGAAACAATGTTTTGACATCCTATCTGCAAGATTTCATAAATCATGCAGTAATTGCTAATATAATTCCAACAGACTCTTAGCACCGCTACGAGTGAGAAATTCTCATTGTAGTCAACTCCTTGAACTTGTCGGAAAACATCTTAACGACAAGTCGAGCTTTCTTAATGGTGATACTTACCATCATTGTCTGTCTTACTCTTAAAATCCATCTGTACCCAACAGCCTTACGAACATCAAGTATTTCTTCCAAAGTCATGGATCCTCTCTCGGATTTTATGGCCTCGAGCCATTCATCGGAATCCAGGCCCACCATCGCTTCTCCATAGCTCGTAGGTTCATTGTTATCTAGCAACATGACCTCTAAGACAGGATTGCGTACCACTCTGAAGTAGTACGCGTCCTTGTCGACCTACGAGGTTCGGTAGTGACTTGATCCGAAGCATCATGATCACTATCATCAGCTTCCACTTCAATTGGTGTAGGTGCCACATGAACAACTTCTTGTGCCCTGCTACACACTGGTTGAAGTGATGGTTCAATAACCTCATCATGTCTCCACCATCCTCCCACTCAATTCTTTCGAGAGAAACTTTTCCTTGAGAAAGGACTCGTTTCTAGAAACAATTACTTTTGCTTCCAGATCTGAGATAGGAGGTATACCCAACTGTTTTTGGGTGTCCTATGAAGATGCATTTTATCCGCTTTGGGTTCGAGCTTATCAACCTGAAACTTTTTCACATAAGCGTCGCAGCCCCAAACTTTTAAGAAACGACAACTTAGGTTTCTCCAAACCATAGTTCAAACGGTGTCGTCTCAACGGAATTACGTGGTGCCCTATTGAAGTGAGTGTAGTTGTCTCTAATGCCTAACCCATGAACGATAGTGGTAATTCGATAAGAGACATCATGGTACGCACCATATCCAATAGGGTGCAACTATGATGTTCGGACACACCATCACACTATGGTGTTCCAGGCGGTATTAATTGTGAAACAATTTCCACAATGTCTTAATTGCGTGCCAAAGCTCGTAACTCAGATACTCATCTCTATGATCATATCATAGACATTTTATCCTCTTGTCACAATGATCTTCAACTTCGCTCTGAAATTACTTGAACCATTCAATAATTCAGACTTGTGTTTCATCAAGTAAATATACTCAACATCTACTCGAATCATCTGTGAAGTAACAACATAACGATATTTACTGCATGCCTCAGTACTCATTGGACTGCACACATCAAAATGTCTTACTTCCAACAAGTTGCTATCTTGTTCCATCTTACTGAAAACGAGGCTTTTCAGTCATCTTGCCCATGTGGTATGATTTGCATATCTCAAGTGATTCAAAATCAAGTGATTCCAAATGATCCATCTGCATGGAGTTTCTTCATGCGTATACACCAATAGACATGGTTCGCATGTCTCAAACTTTTCAAAAACGAGTGAGTCCAAAGATCCATCAACATGGAGCTTCTTCATGCGTTTTACACCAATATGACTTACATGGCAGTGCCACAAGTAAGTGGTACTATCATTACTATCTTATATCTTTTGGCATGAAAATGTGTATCACCACGATCGAGATTCAATAAACCATTCTTTTTAGGTGCAAGACCATTGAAGGTATTATTCAAATAAACACGGTAACCATTATTCTCCTTAAATGAATAATCATATTGCGGTAGACATAATCCAATCATGTCTATGCTCAACACAAACACCAAATCTCGATGGTAGAGGGAGCGTGCGATGCTTGATCACATCAACCTTGGAAACACTTCCAACACATATCGTCAGCTCACCTTTAGCTAGTCTCCGTTTATTCCGTAGCTTTTATTTCGAGTTACTAACACTTAGCAACCGAACTGGTATCTAATACCCTTGTGCTACTAGGAGTACTAGTAAAGTACACATTAATATAATGTATATCTAATATACTTTTATCGACCTTGCCAGCCTTCTCATCTACCAAGTATCTAGGGTAATTCTGCTCTAGTGGTTGTTCCCCTTACTACAGAAGCACTTAGTCTCGGGTTTGGGTTCAACCTTGGGTTTCTTCACTAGAGAAGCAGCTGATTTGCCGTTTCATGAAGTATCCCTTCTTTCCCTTGCCCTTCTTGAAACTAGTGGTTTCACTAACCATCAACAATTGATGCTCCTTCTTGATTTCTACTTTCACGGCGTCGAACATCGCGAATAGCTCAAGGATCATCATATCTATCCCTGTTAAGTTATAGTTCATCACGAAGCTCTAGTAGCTTGGTGGCAATGTCTTTGGAGAAACATCACTATCTCATCTGGAAGATTAACTCCCACTCAATTCAAGTGATTGTCGTACCCAGACAATCTGAGTACAAGCTCAACGATTGAGATCTTCTCCCTCAGCTTGTAGGCTAGAAAACTCGTCGGAGGTCTCATACCTCTTGACATGGGCACGAGCCTGAAAATCCCAATTTCAGCTCTTGGAATATCTCATATGTTCTGCGACATTTCAAAAATGTCTTCGGTGCCTCAATTCTAAACCATTTAACATTACCGAACTATCATGTAGTCATCAAAACGTGTATGTCAGATGTTCGCAACATCCATAGACCACGTTCGAGGTCTAGCACACCGAGCGGTGCATTAAGGACATAAGCCTTCTAGTGTCCGCATAATTGCTACTGTCAACTTTCAACTATATTTTCTCTAGGAACATATCTAAAACAGTAGAACTAAAGCGCGAGCTATGACATAATTTGCAAAGGGCTTTTGACTATGTTCAGGATAATTAAGTTCATCTAATGAACCCCCACTCAGATAGACATCCCTCTAGTCATCTAAGTGATTACATGATCCGAGTCAACTAGGCCGTGTCCGATCATCACGTGAGACGGACTAGTCATCATTGGTGAACATCTTCATGTTGATCGTATCTACTATACGACTCATGCTCGACCTTTCAGTCTCTTGTGTTCCGAGGCCATGTCTGTAGATGCTAGGCTCGTCAAGTCAACCTAAGTGTTTCGCATGTGTAAATCTGGCTTACACCCGTTGTATGTGAACGTTAGAATCTATCACACCCGATCATCACGTGGTGCTTCGAAACGACGAACTTTCGCAACGATGCACAGTTAGGGGGAACACTTTATTGAAATTTTAATGAGGGATCATCTTATTTACTACTGCCGTTCTAAGCAAATAAGATGCATAAACATGATAAGCATCGCATGTAATCAAAAAAAGTGACATGATATGGCCAATATCATTTTGCTCCTTTTGATCTCCATCTTCGGGGCTCCATGATCATCATCGTCACCGGCATGACACCATGATCTCCATCATCGTGTCTTCATGAAGTTGTCTCGCCATCTATTATTTCTACTACTATGGCTAACGGTTTAGCAATAAAGTAAAGTAATTACATGGTGTTGTTCAATGACACGCAGGTCATACAATAAATTAAGACAACTCCTATGGCTCCTGCCGGTTGTCATACTCATCGACATGCAAGTCGTGATTCCTATTACAAGAACTTGATCAATCTCATACATCACATATCATTCATCACATTCTTTTTGGCCATATCACATCACATAGCATACCCTGCAAAAACAAGTTAGACGTCCTCTAATTGTTGTTTGCATGTTTTACGTGGCTGCTCAGGGTTTCTAGCAAGAACATTTCTTACCTACGCAAAAACCACAACGTGATATGTCAATTGCTATTTACCCTTCACAAGGTCCCTTTTCATCGAATCCGATCCGACTAAAGTGGGAGAGACTGGCACCCGCTAGCCACCTGATGCAACAAGTGCATGTCAGTCGGTGGAACCTGTCTCACGTAAGAGTACGTGTAAGGTCGGTCCAGGCCGCTTCATCCCACAATACCGTCGAAACAAGATTGGACTAGTAACGATAAGCATATTGAACAAAATCAACGCCCACAACAACTTGTGTTCTACTCGTGCATAGAAACTACACAATAGACCTAGCTCATGATGCCATTGTTGGGTAACGTAGCAGAAATTCAAAAATTTCCTATGAGTCACCAAGATCTATCTATGGAGAGACTAGCAAAGAGAGAGAGGAGAGTGCATCTACATACCCTTGTAGATCGCTAAGCGGAAGCGTTCAAGAGAACGGGGTTGAAGGAGTCGTACTTGTCGTGATCCAAATCACCGGAGATCCTAGTGCCGAACGGACGACACCTCCGCGTTGAACACACGTACAACCCGGTGACGTCTCCCATGCCTTGATCCAGCAAGGAGAGAGGGAGAGGTTGAGGAAGACTCCGTCCAGCAGGAGCACAACGGCGTGGTGGTGATGGAGGAGCATGGTATTCCAACAGGGCTTCACCAAGCACCGCGAGAGATGAGGAGAAAGAGAGGTAGGGCTGCGCCAGGGAGAGGTCGAAACTCTTATGTGTGGTAGCCCCAAAACCTCAAGTATATATAGGGGAGAGGGAGGGGGCTGCGCCCCCTCTAGGGTTCCCACCCCAAGGGGTGCGGCAGCCCCAAAACCCATCTAGGGTGGCGGCCAAGGGGGGGAGAGGGGGAAACTTGCCCCCCAAGTAAGGTGGAGGCGCCCCCTCCCCAAACCCTAGGCGCCTTGGGCCCTGGTGGGGGGGCGCACCAGCCCACCTGGGGCTGGTCCCCTCCCACACTTGGCCCATGCTGCCCTCTGCGGCCGGTGGCCCCACTTGGTGGACCCCCGGGACCCTCCCGGTGGTCCCGGTACGTTACCGATAGCACCCGAAACTTTTCCGGTGACCAAAACAGGACTTCCCATATATAAATCTTTACCTTCGGACCATTCCGGAACTCCTCGTGACGTCCGGGGTCTCATCCGGGACTCCGAACAACATTCAGTAACCACGTATATCTATTCCCTATAACCCTAGTGTCATCGATCCTTAAGTGTGTAGACCCTACGGGTTCGGGAACCATGCAGACATGACCGAGACGTTCTCCGGTCAATAACCAACAGCGGGATCTGGATACCCATGTTGGCTCCCACATGTTCCACGATGATCTCATCGGATGAACCACGATGTCAAGGACTCAATCAATCCCGTATACAATTCCCTTTGTCTAGCGGTATTGTACTTGCCCGAGATTCGATCGTCGGTATGCCGATACCTTGTTCAATCTCGTTACCGGCAAGTCTCTTTACTCGTTCCGTAACACAACATCCCTTGATCAACCCCTTGGTCACATTGTGCACATTATGATGATGTCCTATCGAGTGGGCCCAGAGATACCTCTCCGTCAACCGGAGTGACAAATCCCTGTCTCGATTCGTGCCAACCCAACAGACACTTTCAGAGATACCCGTAGTGCACATTTATAGCCACCCAGTTACGTTGTGACATTTGGTACACCCGAAGCATTCCTACAGTATCCGGGAGTTGCACAATCTCATGGTCTAAGGAAATGATACTTGACATTAGAAAAGCTTTAGCATACGAACTATACGATCTTTGTGCTAGGCTTAGGATTGGGTCTTGTCCATCACATCATTCTCCTAATGATGTGATCCCGTTATCATCGACATCCAATGTCCATGTTCAGGAAACCGTAACCATCTATTGATCAATGAGCTAGTCAATTAGAGGCTTACTAGGGACATGGTGTTGTCTATGTACCCACACATGTATCTGAGTTTCCTATCAATACAATTATAGCATGGATAATAAACGATTATCATGAACAAGGAAATATAATAATAATAACTAATTTATTATTGCCTCTAGGGCATATTTCCAATAGTTCACCTGTCACTTAATAACCTGGGGTGATCAATATTAAGCGGGAAGAACAAAAACCCATCTCATAGTGCTTTCAAGAAGGTCTCAAGATAGTCAAATAATTATGTTTATGAAATATAATGGATAGCAAACACTATCCGAAGGCTTCTGATTCGAATACGATCAGTAAACCGTTCCAAAGGGGATAAGCTAAGATTCAGATACAATTATATAGCCCCCAGTGGCTTTGGCGATGCCGATCAAGTGGGTATCGACAACTATGTTGTCTTTGGTTCGAATATGACCTATGTTTGAACAGGAAGCCCCCAAGTGACCATAAGAGTTGTTTAATGGTGCCGATTCGAATATGATCCACGTCAGACCCAAAGGGGTTAAGCTATGATTCAATTTTGATCAAGAAGCCCCCAAGTGGGTTTGGCAGTATGCCGATCAAGTGAGTATCGACAGCTATGTTCTCTTTTGTTCGAATACGACCTATGTTTGAACAGGAAGCCCCCAAGTGATCATGGCTAGATTCAGATATGATCATAAGCCGGACCAAAGGGAAAGCCGGATTCAGATATGATCCGCTCCCTGTTGGTTGTTTCCACTATATGGTAAAAAGAAATATAGACTTTTGAGGGTAAAAAAAGGACAGAGGTCCTGCTTTATTGCTTTATATAATATATACATCGTCAAAATATATAAATCTTGAGAACCGGTGGCTCAAGAATAGTAAGGACGAAGATGGGCGATATTCCAGAGTCGGCGGGTCTCCTCCTTCGACTTACGTGAGTCTTTGTGCTCTCGAATATTGATGAGGTAGTATGACCCGTTGTTCAGATTCTTGCTAACCACAAAAGGTCCTTCCCAAGGAGGGGATAGCTTGTGCATATCAGACTGATCTTGGATGAGCCGGAGCACTAAGTCACCTTCCTGAAAGGTTCTGCTTCTAACCCGACGGCTGTGATAGCGACGAAGGTCTTGCTGGTAAATCGCCGAGCGGGCTATTGCCAAGTCTCTCTCCTCATCCAACAAGTCAAGTGCATCCTGACGAGCTTTTTCGTTATCAGCCTCAATGTAAGACGCCACGCGGGGTGAGTCATACCGGATGTCACTTGGTAGGACTACCTCAGCTCCATAGACCATGAAAAAAGGTGTATAACCCGTGGATCTGTTAGGCATAGTGTTGATGCTCCATAGTACAGAGGGTAACTCCTCCACCCAACAACCCGGGGTCCGCTGTAAGGGGACCAAGAGCCGTGGTTTGATACCCTTCAGGATCTCCTGATTAGCTCTTTCTGCTTGACCATTGGATTGAGGATGAGCAACAGCCGAAACATCAAGCAGGATATGTTCTCGTTGACAGAACTCTTCCATGGCACCCTTGGAGAGATTAGTGCCATTATCAGTTATGATGTTGTGTGGTAAACCAAAACGAAAGATCACCTTTTTGATGAACTGAACCGTTGTGGCTGCATCACACTTATTGACCGGCTCTGCGTCAACCCACTTCGTAAACTTATCCACTGCCACCAGGAGGTGTGTCTTTTTATCTTTAGACCTCTTGAAAGGTCCAACCATGTCAAGCCCCCAGACTGCGAACGGCCAAGTAATTGGAATCATCCTCAACTCTTGAGCCAGCACATGAGCTCGTCGTGAGAATTTTTGACATCTGTCACATTTGCTGACTAGATCCTCTGCATCAGCATGAGCCGTCAGCCAATAGAAACCATGACGGAAAGCCTTGGCCACAAGAAATTTTGAGCTGGCATGATGACCACAATCTCCTTCATGGATCTCACGAAGTATCTCTTGACCCTCCGCAGGCGATACACAACGTTGAAATGCCCCCATGACACTGAGGTGATGTAACTCGCCATTAACAATCGTCATTGACTTGGATCGCCTGATGATTTGTCTCGCCAAGGTCTCATACTCAGGTAACTCTCCCTGGGTCATGTAGGCCAAATATGGCACTGTCCAATCCGGAATGACATGAAGGGCATCCACCAGCTGTGCCTTCGGGTCTGGCACTGCTAGTTCTTCCTCTGTAGGTACCTTGACAGAAGGATTATGCAAAACATCAAGAAAGGTATTAGGCGGCACCGGCTTACGCTGAGATCCCAACCGGCTTAACGCATCAGCCGCCTCATTCTTCCTTCGATCGATGTGCTCTACTTGATAACCTTTGAAGTGCCCAGCCACAACATCTACTTCACGATGGTAAGCCGCCATAAAGGGATCCTTGGAGTCCCACTTACCTGACACTTGTTGAGCCACGAGATCTGAGTCGCCCAAGCACCTTACCCGGCTCAAATTCATCTCTTTGGCCATCCGGAGACCATGGAGCAAGGCCTCGTACTCAACTACATTGTTAGTAAAGGGAAACATAAGCCGGAGCACATAACGAAATTTGTCACCTCGAGGGGAAGTTAAAACAACTCCAGCCCCTGAGCCTTCTAACTGCCTGGACCCATCAAAGTGAATAGTCCAATATGTGTTATCTGGCTTCTCCTCAGGTGCCTGCAACTCTGTCCAATCATTGATAAAGTCCACCAAGGCTTGAGATTTAATAGCAGTACGGGGCATATACTTCAAACCATAGGGCCCAAGCTCAATAGCCCACTTGGCGATTCATCCTGTGGCCTCCCTGTTCTGAATGATGTCTGCCAAAGGGGCGAAACTTACCACCGTTATAGGATGACTTTGGAAGTACTGCTTCAGCTTCCGGTTTGCCATGAACACGCCGTAAACAAGTTTCTGCCAATGTGGATATCTTTATTTAGACTCAATGAGCACCTCGCTGATGTAGTAAACTGGCCGTTGAACCGGATGCTCCTTTCCTGCCTCCTTACGCTCCACCACAATGGCGACACTGACGGCTCGTGAGTTAGCAGCCACATATAACAGCAACGGCTCTTTATCAATGGGAGCCGCAAGGACCGGTGGCTCAGACAATTGTCTCTTTAAATCTTCAAAGGCAGTATTAGCAGCATCACTCCAGACAAAGGTGTCTATTTTCTTCATCATCTGATACAGCAGTAGGGCCTACTCACCTAACCGGCTTATGAACTGGCTTAAAGCAGCAACACGACCCGCCAGTCGCTGAACATCATTGATGCACGCCAGTTTAGCCAAAGAGGTAATTGCCTTGATCTTCTCCGGATTAGCTTCAATGCCTCTGTTTGAAACCAAAAAACCCAAGAGCTAACCTGCAGGTACACCAAATACACACTTTTTCGGGTTAAGCATCATTTTATAAACCCGGAGATTATCAAAGGTGTCTTTCAGGTCAGATATCAAGGTTTTCTTCTCTCTGGACTTCACCATGATATCATCCACATAAGCATGAACATTGCGCCCAATTTGATCGTGGAGACAGTTATGTACACATCACTGATAAGTCGCCTGAGCACTCTTGAGCCCAAACGGCATAGATACATAATACAAGGCTCCAAACAGAGTGATGAAAGCCGTCTTCTCCTGGTCCTTAACTGCCATCTTGATCTAATGATAACCAGAGTAAGCATCCAAAAAGCTTAAACACTCACAACCCGCCGTAGCATCAATGATTTGATCAATATGGGGGAGAGCAAAGGGATCAACCAGACAAGCTTTATTTAAGTCTGTGAAATCCACACACATCCGCCAGGTGCCGTTCTTCTTGAGCACGAGCACCGGGTTAGCCAACCACTTCGGGTGAAAAACTTCAACAATAAACCCAGCTGCTAAGAGCTGGGCGACTTCCTCTCCAATAGCTTTCCGCCTCTCTTCATTGAACCATCGAAGAAACTGCCTGACCGGCTTATACTTTGGATCAATATTGAGAGTGTGCTCAGCGAGTTCTCTCGGTACACTTGGCATGTCAGAAGGTTTCTATGCAAAGATGTCCCGGTTCTCATGGATGAACTCGATGAGCATGCTTTCCTATTTAGGATCCAAATTGGTACTGATGCTGAACTACTTAGATGAATCACCTGGATTGAAATCCACAAGCTTGGTTTCAGCCGCCGACTTAAACTTCATCGTCGGGTCATGCTCGGTGGTTGGCTTCTTTAAAGAGGTCATATTTGCCGGGTCAACGTTGTTTTGATAAAACTTTAGTTCCTCCGCTGCACAAACAGACTCAGCATAAGCCGCGTCACCCTCCTCACATTCTAGGGCTACCTTTCGACTTCCATGCACGGTGATGGTACCATTGTGACCCGGCATCTTAAGCTGCAGGTAAACATAGCACGACCGTGCCATAAAGTTGGCATAAGCCGGCTGTCCAAATAGAGCATGATATGGACTCCTGATTTTGACCACCTCAAAGGTTAATTTTTCAACTCTGGAGTCATACTCATCTCCAAAAGCCACTTCCAGTTCAATCTTGCCAACCGGGTACGCCGACTTACCAGGGACCACTCCATGAAAAACAGTGTTGGACGTCTTTAAATTCTGATCAGTTAACCCCATGCGTTGAAAGGTCTCATAATAGAGGATATTGATGCTGCTACCCCCGTCCATGAGTACCTTAGTGAATTTATATCCACCAACCTGAGGCGCTACCACCAAGGCTAACTGACCCGGATTATCAACCCGGATGGGGTGATCTTCCCTGCTCCACACAATGGGCTATTCTGACCACCTCAAATAACGAGGAACCGCCGGCTCAATAGAATTTACAGTCCTCTTATGAACCTTCTGGTCATGTTTGCACAAGCTAGTGGTAAACACATGATACTGCCCACTATTCAGCTGCTTCGGATGGCTTTGATAACCCGACTGCTGCTGCTGTTGTTCCCCTTGACCAGATTGCTGCTGATTATAACCGCTCTGTTGTCCCTGAAAGCCGGAACTTGAACCGCCACCCGGGCCATGAAAACTGCCAGCTCCTGAGCCGCCGCCCGACCCATGATTGCCATCAAATGTATTGGAATTCTTAAAAGCCTTCATGATCGCACAATCTTTCCATAAGTGGGTGGCGGGTCATTCCCGGGTGCCGTGTTTCGGGCATGGCTCATTGAGTAACTGCTCAAGAGACGAGCCTGACCCACCAGATCGGGGGGGGGGGTCTGCCCTTACGTCTCTTATTGTTATCCTGTGCATTGGCATTGGCTACAAACTCCGGGTTACCCTCGGCCATACGCTTGTTGCCCCCTTGATTCATCGGGTTATGCTGCTGCCCCTTTCCTTTGTTGTTCTTCTTTCCCTCCTCTGTCTTTTCCTCATCAGACGCGGGGTCCTTGGTACTATCAGAATCGGCATATTTGACTAAAGCGGCCATCAGCATACCCATATGGTTGCAATCACGCTTAAGGCACCCCAGTTTCTGTCTCAGCGGCTCAAAGTGGCAGTTCTTTTCCAACATAAGGACTACAGAGCCAGCATCCATCTTGTCAGACAAATGTATTATCTCCTTGACCCGGCGTACCCAGTGAGTCATGGATTCACCCTCCTCCTGCTTACAATTTGTCAAATCCACAATGGACATAGATTGCTTGCTAGTGTCCTTGAAGTTCTGGATGAAACGGGCCTTCAGCTCTGCCCACGAATTAATGGAATTGGGTGGCAAGCCCTTTAACCAGGACCGGGCCGTTCCATCTAACATCATGGTGAAGTATTTAGCCATTGCCGCGTCGCTGACCTCCAACAGCTCCATGGCCATCTCATAGCTCTCGATCCGCGCTCCGGGCTGTAAGTCGGTCGTGTAATTCGGCACCTTTCGAGGTCCCTTGAAATCCTTGGGTAGGCGTACATTACGCAGAGCCGGCGCCAGACAAGGAACACCGCCGGTTCTAGTAGCCACTCCCGTATCAACGGAAGTCATCGGATACTCTGGGAAGTCTTGATGAGACGTCTGTTGAGCCGCTAGCTGAGCCGCCTGCTCGTTCTCCTGACGTACCCGACCTTGTACCGGGTTATAGCCACTGGGCTGGTTCCGGAGCTGGGCATTGCTTGTCAAAGATTCTGACTCCATGTGCCTGCTGTAACTTGGACTCCGGTTTTGACGAGGTGGTGCTAACCAAGGCGGAGGAGTTGAGTGAATCCTGTCCCGACTATAAGAATAAGTCTCTTACTGAGCCAGGGCCGTCTGGACAAGTTCCTTGATCCTCCGGGTCTCCACTGCTGTCGGATCATCACCGTCCACCGGGAGAGCTGCCAAACGCGATGATGCTACGATTAAGTTCTCCATGGGGCTGGAGAAGTGACCCGGCGGTATCGGTACGTAACGAGGCGGCGCCATGTTCCCATGAGGAGGTGCCATCTCCCGAGGTTGAGCCGATCCTCCTGTTCCAGCTGTCATAAACTGATTTGCATCTGGCGGGTTACTTGGGCCGACTCCGGGTGTAGCAAAAAGAACCCGAGGGTCGTAAGTCGGAGGCAAACGGGATTGAGTTTTCTGGTGCCTCCTTCTCATCACCTCATTAGATGCGTTCAAGCTCATCGTAAGCTGGAAAGCCTCTGACTGGAGCTGCTGCGCCCGTGCATCCAAAGCCGCCCGTTCCGTGGCTAACCTGGTATCCTCAGCTGCTAAGGACTCCTTGGCCCGAGTTATTTCCTCGCGCACCCGCGCCACCTCCGCGTCATGCTCATCTTTATTTGCAGGAATAACCGTGGCGGTTAACAAGGCCGTAAGCTTATCCATGAGATCTATCAGCACTTGAGCCGGCGGGCGCACAGGGCCTCCTGCCCCGGCCGCTCCTATCTCGGACGTAATTGCAGCAGCGGCTGTAGAATTTTGGCCGGGTTGAGTCCCAGACATGAAGACTCCTGCCCAATTTGGCGACTCATAGGGGTCCGGAATACTGGAGCCATCGGAACAGCCCCCAAGCACGTCATCTTGCACTTGATACATCGAATCTGTTGAACCGGCGGATGAATCACCGTCGGAGATGACGGCCGTCTCACCACCATCTTCAGGTCCTTCAGAAAGTTCTTCTCCATGGACGCAACCCACAAAGACACGCTTCATGCCGGGTTGGACTCAGGCGGGTCTCGCACGCTGAGCCGTCTCGACGAGGTCGGTGCAGTTGTCCGGCTCAGGGCCCGGCTCACCAATCCGGCCGATGAAGACGTGGATTCTGCCGAAGGGGACCCGGTACCCGTACTCAATTGAGCCGGCGTCGGGGCCCCAATCTTCGTTGTCGATGTAGATCTTGCCGCGACGACTTTTAGTCATCCGGCCCACTGCGTATCCCTTGAGCCCTTCGAAGTTGCCCTTCAAGAACTCAAATCCACTGTGCGTGGCCCCACGGTGGGCGCCAACTGTCGTGGAATTGTCACGTCAGATATCCTAGTGAAAGGACTTCATCGTGGAGCCATCGCAACTAGGAAGCTTGAAGGGGTTAGTTGGGACAAGAGACACGAGGGGTTTATACTAGTTCGGCCCCTTACGATGAAGGTAAGGCCTACGTCTAGTTGGGTTGATATTGCTTGACGTTTCGATGACCAGGGAGCGAGATACGCTATGCCTGGTTCTCGATGAGTTGTTTCTTACCCTAAGCCGCCAGCGGGTCGTCCCCTTATATACACGGGTGGACGCCCTGTGGCCTACAGAGTCCCAGCCGGCTCATAGACAGTGTCCGGCTCGGTGACTAGTTAAGTCTACCTTATGTTACAAGTCATATTATCATGACGGTTTACCACTATGGGCATTAAGCCTCTTGCGGGCTTTAGACCCTTTATTGAACCGCCATCTTCATGCTTGGTCTTGGGCTTCTTTCTAGGTTCACGACGAGAACAAAAGGAAAAAAAGTATCACGACACAAAAAATCAAAAAGTTTCATCGCATGAAACATGGCAAGTTCGGAAAATAAAACAACATTATTATTTTTGAGTAAGATTAACTGGTCCATCCAAAACAAATTATGAAAAAAAATCATAAGAAACGGATTCCGTGCTTCCAAATAAAAAACATGAAGTTCAAATTTAAATAACCGAGAAGTTCAATATTTATTAGAAAGTAAGGAAGGTGAAACCAAAAATATAGTGTAGTTTAAAATGTTTTTGAAAAAACAAAATTCCCCATTTCTAAAAAACCTAGAAGTTTAAGTTAAAATAACGGAGTAGTTTAGTGTTTGTAAAAGAAAACTTGGATTTCTTTAGTTCCTAAAGAATAAAAACCAAGAAGTTCAAATTACGATAACACGGATGTTCGATGGTTATATACCATGAAGAAAAACAACCTTCAACTATAAAAGTGTTAACTTGAGAAGTTCAAATTTGATAAAATAGAGAGTTCAAAAAAAATGTTATCGCTATACTAATAAATATTCCCATGGATATTCCCATTATTGAAAATGGATAACCAAAAAGTTCAAATTAAAATAACAAAGTTGTTCAATATTTGGAACATAAAACATTTTATCATGGTTTTAATAACCCTGAGAAGGTCAAATTAAAGTAATAGAGCAGTTCAAAAATAGTTTATAAAAACAGTTTTTTTCCGTTTCTAGGAAAAACATGGAAGTTCAAAATTATAAAATGAAGTCGTTCAATGATTAACTTCTAATTTTTTTCGTTATGCAAAGGGTCAAAATGTTATGTTCGGGAAGGTCAAGTATATTACAAAACTATGATTTTCTTATTACTATTTGAAACAAACCAAGAAGTCCAAATTTTAAAAATGGTCCTGTTTGATTTTTGTAAAAAACTTAGATTTTCCTTGTTACTAAAGAATAAAATGATGAAGTTCAAATTAAAATAAAGGAGTAGTCTGATGTATACGAAAAACTCAAATTCTTTCCGTTCTCTATGGAAAATAAAAACATAAACTTGAATTAAAAAAAGTTTGATGATTATTTAAAAACATATTTATTTCTAAGAATAAGGCTAACAAGTTGAAATTACAATAATAGAGAAGTTCGAACTATATAGAAAACTCAGATTTATTACAATAAGTTAATGTGCACCTTCGCGCATGGTTCAGAATTTATATTGCGGGACGCCGACCTCCAATTACATGTTTTTAAATGGAAAAAAATGACGTCCGACCTTCAATTATGTGTAATTCGACGTATACACAAAGATGTGACAGAAGTTCATAGTGAAAACAACGAGAAGTTCAAGTACTGCAAGGAATGCATTTCAGATGAGAATAAAAGTATAAAAAAATAAAAGCTTAAAAGGTTTGTTGAAAGAAGTTCAAGTGCTCTGTCCGGGGAAGTTCAAAAATTCTCCCAATCCATTACAAATTTGGAACAAAAATGCTCTACATGAAAAAGTTCTTTTCTATAGAACAACTTTTCAAAAGTGGTATATTGTATGCTCTATTCGAAGAATAAAACCAAGAAGTCCAAACTAAAATAACGGAGTAGTTCAATGTATATAAAAAACTCAGATTTTCCTCATTACTAAAACAATAAACCCAAGAAGTTCAATTTATAATAGTAGAGTGGGTTGATGTTTTTTCTACAAAAATCAGATTTCTCCCATTACTAAAGAATAAACTAAGAAGTTCAATTTATAATTATAGATGTTGGAAATATGCCCTAGAGGCAATAATAAAATGATTATTATTATATTTCCTTGTTCATGATAATTGTCTATTATTCATGCTATAATTGTATTAATCGGAAACTGTGATACATGTGTGAATACATAGACCACAACATGTCCCTAGTGAGCCTCTAGTTGACTAGCTCGTTGATCAAAAGAAGGTCATGGTTTTCTGACTATGGACATTGGATGTCATTGATAACGGGATCACATCATTAGGAGAATGATGTGGTGGACAAGACCCAATCCTAAGCATAGCACAAGATCGTGTAGTTCGTTTGCTAAAGCTTTTCTAATGTCAAGTATCAGTTCCTTAGACCATGAGATTGTGTAACTCCCGGATACCGTGGGAGTGCTTTGGGTGTACCAAACGTTAAAACGTAACTGGGTGACTATAAAGGTGCACTACAGGTATCTCTGAAAGTGTCTGTTGGGTTGGCACGAATCGAGACTGGAATTTTTACTTCGTATGACGGAGAGGTATCTCTGGGCCCACTCGGTAATGCATCATCATAATGAGCTCAATGTGACTAAGTGGTTAGTCACGGGATCATGCATTATGTAACGAGTAAAGTGACTTGCCGGTAATGAGATTGAACGAGGTATTGGGATACCGACGATCGAATCTCGGGCAAGTAACATACTGATTGACAAAGGGAATTGTATATGAGATTACTTGAATCCTCGACATTGTGGTTCATCCGATGAGATCATCATGGAACATGTGGGAGCCAACATGGGTATCCAGATTCTGTTGTTGGTTATTGACCGGAGAGCTGTCTCGGTCATGTCTGCGTGATTCCCGAACCCGTAGGGTCTACACACTTAAGGTTCGATGACGCTAGGGTTATTAGGAAGACTTGTATGTGATTACCAAATATTTTTTGGAGTCACGGATGAGATCCTGGACGTCACGAGGAGTTCCGGAATGGTCCGGAGGTGAAGATTTATATATGGGAAGTTATCATACGGTCACCGGAAATGTTCGGGGGCATACCCGTATTGTACCGGGGCCACCGGAAGGGTTCCGGGGGTCCACCGGGAGGGGCCACCTCTCCCGGAGGGCCTCATGAGCTGTAGAGGGAAGGGAACCAGCCCTTGGAGGGCTGGGCGCCACCCCCCTTGGGCCCATGTGCCTAGGGTTGGGGGGGACCCTAAAGGGGGTGCCCCCCTTGCTTGGGGGGCAAGCCCCTCCCCTTAGCCCCCCCTCTAGATCTCATCTAGAGGGGGCCGGCCCCCTTCCTCCTTCTCCTATAAATAGAGGGGCGAGGGGAGGGCTGCAGCACCACATCCAAGGTGTAGCCCCTCCCCTCCCCAACACCTCTCTTCCTCCGCAAGAGCTTGGCGAAGCCCTGCCGGAGTATTGCCACTCCATCACCACCACGCCGTCGTGCTGCTGTTGGAGCCCTCTTCCTCAACCTCTCCCTCCTCCTTGCTGGATAAAGGCGCGGGAGACGTCACCAGGATGCACGTGTGCTCAACATGGAGGTGCCGTTGTTCGACGCTAAGATCGGAAACCACCACGATCTGAATCGCTTCGAGTACGACTCCCTCATCCACGTTCTTGTAACGCTTCCATCTCACGGTCTTCAAGGGTATGAAGATGCACTTCCCTCTCTCTCATTGCTAGTTACTCCATAGATTGATCTTGGTGATTCGCTGAATTTTTTTAATTTCTGCAATGATCCTCAACAGTGGCATCATGAGCTAGCTCTATGCGTAGTTTCTATGCACGAGTAGAACACAAGTTTGTTATGGGCGTAGATTTTGTCAATTTACTTGCCACTACTAGTCTTATCTTGTTTCAGCGGCATCGTGGGATGAAGCGGCCCGGACCGACCTTACACATACACTTACGTGAGACAGGTTCCACCGACTGACATGCACTAGTTGCATAAGGTGGCTAGCAGGGGTCTGTCTCTCCCACCTTAGTCGGATCGGATTCGATGAAAAGGGTCCTTATGAGGGTAAATAGAAATTGGCATATCACGTTGTGGTTTTGGCGTAGGTAAGAAACGTTCTTGCTAGAACCCTATAGCAACCACGTAAAAACATGCAACAACAATTAGAGGATGTCTAACTTGTTTTTGCAGCATATGCCTTGTGATGTGATACGGCCAAAAAGGATGTGATGAATGAAATATATGTGATGTATGAGATTGATCATGTTCTTGTAATAGGAATCACGACTTACATGTCGATGAATATGACAACCGACAGGAGCCATAGGAGTTGTCTTTATTTATTGTATGACCTGGGTGTCACTGAATAACGCCATGTAATTACTTTACTTCTTTGCTAAACTGTTAGCCATAGTAGTAGAAGTAATAGTTGGCGAGACAAATTCATGGAGACACAATGATGGAGATCATGATGATGGAGATCATGGTGTCATGCCGGTGACGATGATGATCATGGCGCCCCGAAGATGGAGATCAAAAGGAGCAAAATGATATTGGCCATATCATGTCACTATTTTGATTGCATGTGGTGTTTATCATGTCTTTGCATCTTATTTGCTTAGAACGACGGTACTAAATAAGATGATCCCTCATCACAATTTCAAGAAAGTGTTTCCCCTAATTGTGCGCCGTTGAGAAAGTTCGTTGTTTCGAAGCACCACGTGATGATCGGGTGTGATAGATTCTAACGTTGACATACAACGGGTGTAAGCCAGATTTACACATGCAAAACACTTAGATTGACTTGATGAGCCTAGCATGTACAGACATGGCCTCGGAACACAAGAGACCGAAAGGTCGAACATGAGTCGTATAGAAGATATGATCAACATGGAGATGTTCACCGATGATGACTAGTCCGTCTCACGTGATGATCGGACACGGCCTAGTTGACTCGGAACATGTATCACTTAGATGACTAGAGGGATGTCTATCTGAGTGGGAGTTCATTTAATAATTTGATTAGATGAACTTAATTATCATGAACTTAGTCTAAAAACTTTTGCAAAATGTCTTGTAGATCAAATGGCCCACAGTCATGTCAACCTCAACTTCAACGCGTTCCTAGAGAAAACCAAGCTGAAAGACGATGGTAGCAACTATACGGACTGGGTCCGGAACCTGAGGATCATCCTCATAGCTGCCAAGAAAGCATATGTCCTAGAAGCACCGCTAGGTGAAGCACCCGTCCCAGCGAACCAAGATGTTATGAACGCTTGGCAGTCGCGTGTTGATGATTACTCCCTCGTTTAGTGCGGTATGCTTTACAGCTTAGAACCGGGGCTCCAAATGCGTTTCGAGCAGCACGGAGCATATGAGATGTTCCAAGAGCTGAAAATGGTTTTCCAAGCTCATGCCCGGGTTGAGAGATATGAAGTCTCCGAGAAGTTCCACAGTTGGAAGATGGTGGAAAATAGTTCTGTCAGCGAGCTCATACTCAAAATGTCTGGGTTGCACAACCGCTTGTCCCAGCTGGACATTAACCTCCCGGATGAGGCGGTCATTGACATAATCTTTCAGTCGCTCCCACCTAGCTACAAGAGCTTTGTGATGAACTACAATATGCAGGGGATGGTGAAAACCATTCCTGAGGTATTTTCAATGCTGAAATCAGCAGAGGTAGAAATCAAAAAGGAACATCAAGTGTTGATGGTCAATAAAACCACTAGTTTCAAGAAAGGCAAGGGTAAGAAGAACTTCAAGAAGGATGGAAAGGGAGTTGCCGCAATCGGTAAGCCAGTTGCCGGAAAGAAGCCAAAGCACGGACCCAAACCTGAGACTGAGTGCTTTTATTGCAAGGGGAACGGTCACTGGAAGTGGAACTGCCCCAAGTACTTAGCGGATAAGAAGGCCGGCAACACCAAAGGTATATGTGATATACATGTTATTGATGTGTACCTTACCAGTAGTAGCTCCTGGGTATTTGATACCGGCGCGGTTGCTCATATTTGTAACTCAAAACAGGAGTTGCGGAATAAGCGGAGACTGGCGAAGGACGAGGTGACGATGCGCGTCGGGAATGGTTCCAAGGTCGATGTGATCGCCGTCGGCACGCTACCTCTACATTTACCTACGAGATTAGTTTTAAACCTCAATAATTGTTATTTAGTGCCATCTTTGAGCATGAACATTGTATCTGGATCTCGTTTAATACGAGATGGCTACTCATTTAAATTCGAGAATAATGGTTGTTCTATTTATATGAGAGATATGTTTTATGGTCATGCCCCGCTGGTCAATGGTTTATTCTTAATGAATCTCGAACGTGATGTTACACATATTCATAGTGTGAATACCAAAAGATGTAAGATTGATAATGATAGTCCCACATATCCGTGGCACTGCCGCCTTGGTCACATTGGTGTAAAACGCATAAAGAAGCTCCATGCAGATGGAGTTTTGGAGTCTCTTGATTTCGAATCATTTGACACGTGTGAACCATGCTGTCGGGGAAGCTAATCCACGAACACCTATGGGACCGGTGAACCGAGCCCCTTTCGGTTCGGCGGGGGATGGAGATCGCACGAAGAGCGGATCGAGGTGAAGCACATGAGCAGTTTACCCAGCTTCGGAGCTCTCCGGAGAGATAACACTCCTACTGCTGCATGTCTGAGTGTATTGAGTTCTTGCTCGGGAGCGCTGAGTGCTACAGTACACACTAGCTGCTAACAAGATCGAGCGTGAGTGTTTTTCTGCCTTCGAACCCCCCTCTACGTTGCGCATGGGCCTCCTTTTATATGCTAAAGGGGTTTCCGACAGGTGGCAACGTAGACAAGGGTAAAAATGGAAAAGGAATTGCGGTTGGTACAACTACCTATACAGTGTATCATACCTAACCCTGACGGCAGGGGACAAAGGCATTAAATGCCCGTCTATGTCGCCCAAATAGTGCAAAAAGGGACCGTCAGGGACGCCACCGCTCGCCACGATGGCAATCTTGTCAGCGTCGCTTGCCACCGCGCACCGCTGGCTGCACAACCTCTTGCCACGCGCGCCTGGAAAGGCCCCAGGGCGACACGTTGATGGATGTGCTGGAGTGCGGGTACAGAGTGGTAGCTTGCCGCGGCAAGTGCTTTGCCGCGGTCGTTGTCTTGTCGCGTCCGGAAGCTTGTTGCTCACCGGGCCTCGCCGGGACGCGTGGCGCGTTGCGGCAAGTTCCTTGAGATGCCTTGGTTGGCCTTCCCGGCAAGCTCCTCTTGCCGGGGCCTTGTCTCCTTGGCTTGAATACTTTGTTCTTGAATGGCTCCACAGGAACCACGGAGGACCTTGGCGGTCACCCGGCAAGCCTTGCCGCGGGGTGCTGCAACTGCCCGTGCACAAGTTCGGGATACTAGGGTACCCCTACTCTAGTACACCGACAGGAGCCCCCGGGCCTGGGCCACACACGGTGCCGAGCGCTGTTGGGCTAGGCCCAAAACAGGGCACAGGCACGCGCGGCCTGGGTTACGCTGTATTTCACTCTATATCCACCGTGCCCTCCTCGAACGGCACGCGTCGAATGCGGCATCGTGGGAGAGATCGTGGGTGGTTTTTTATTCGGAAAGACAGAACGTTTGCCCCCTCCCTCTTTATAAGTAGGGGAAACAGGGGTAGTTCGCCCATCTCGCCGGTCGCTATTCCAATCTCAAAAACCTCCGCCGCTCCCCCCTTCTTCCCAAAGCTGAAAGAGAGCAGCGCTCCGCCCCCCATCGCCACCGGCACCACCAACGCCGTCGATCTCTCTCACCACCTTCGCCATGGCTCCGAAAGCCGGGAAGGTTGTGAAGTCGGCCGAGGCGCAGCGGCTCGCGGCGCTGCGAAAGGAGCGGGCAATCTTCCCCCCTCAGCTCGCTGCGAAGGAGCTGAGGGAGTATTACTACCTCTTCTGGTCGATGGAGACGTGAGCGCATCCGCGCACGAAGGTACTCTCAGCTGCCGCTTTGGAACTGGCTCCGAATGGATATCCCTTCTTCGCGTTGTTCTTCTACTGCTGGCTCTGCCCGCCTTTCTCTGAGTTTTTCTGTGATATTATGAACACCTACGGGTTCCGCCTCCTTGACTTCACCCCCAACGCCGTTCTGACCATGGCAGTTTTCGCACATCTCTGCGAAAACATTGTCGGAGTCTATCCAAATGTAGCTCTTTTTCGCCACTTCTTTATGCCCCGAGTTGAGAGAGGGGAGCCTTTATCCGGCGGAATCGCCTAGATCTCGAGAGCTGGCAAGAAGGAAGCTTATCTGGAGGGAGAGCTCCGCAGCAAGTGGGAGGAATGGAGAGCAGACTGGTGCTAGATTGTCGAGGAGAACCCGCAGCCATTTACCGCCCAGTGCCAAGCCCCAATAGCGCGCGGCAACGATTGTAGAAACGTGGCCCCGGAAGACGATAGGCTGAAGATTGCCGTCACCCGGATCCTACGCCTCAGGCTTGTCGGGCTCACCGTAGGCGCCGTTGGCGCAAATTTTCTTCGCCGCCGCATCGCCCCTCTGCAGGAGAGGAGGAGACCCGCCTGGGAGTTCCAGAATGCGGCGGATATCATGAGGTTGCGCCCGGGCCTCAACTTCAACTTCACTGTCCTGGAACTGGACGCGATGCTCCTGGAACTGTTCAAGCGCGATCCTCAACATCCCGAAGCATTCATGTTGCCGAGGGGTGTCGTTCCGCTGTGCAACAACTCCTCGCTCGACCGCATCCGTGCAATGATGCCGCTGTGCGATTCGCACGGAATTGTTCCAACTTGGCAAGAGCTTGCAGACGACGTCGTGCAGGAGTTCTTTGACGGCTTAGTAGAAGTGCCGGTCCACTCCGATGAACAGAAGAGCCTTACTCGCGACACCACCAATGCGGAGATGCAGCGCATCGCCACTAGGCTGGAAGAGGCGGCGGCAGCCGCTGCCGCAGGCGAATTTGGATTCACCGTGGAGGAGGCAGAGGCAGCAGAGGCGGCAAGCCTTTCCGAGCGAGAGGAGCTTGCCGGCGAGGGAGAGCTTGTCGGGCCTGAACCTGAGTCGAGCGAGCCTGCTGAGGGCGCGAGCGACTCGTTGAAGATCGACTCCTCCTCTTTCTCACCTTCAGATAGCTCGCCGCAAGCGGAGCCTCCAGCTCCACCAAGAAGGCGTCTCCGCAAGGCCGTGGACGTAGCGGGGCGGCAGACGGGTCAACAGCCGCCGCGCCGCGCGATGCGCTCCATCGTGGCAGGCACTGTTGCCGCGGGAGCACCTCACGCCGCTGCGGCAACTAGAGCGGGGCCCTCCCGGACCACCGCTTCTGCTCCCGCCAAGCGGCTAAGGGAACCTACTCCTCCGCCTTGTCGCGCCGAAGGTGGGCCGGACTTTGACCTCTCCGCGCTCAGCTCCGACGAGGAAGAGGAAGAGTAACATTCCTTGCTGTACTTGTAGTTCTTCAATTCTTGTTGTTTTGTCTTGTATCTGATTTGCTTTACTCTGAACCCATTCCTTTTCAGGACTCTGGCCCAGAGAGCGGCGAAGAGAGCCAAGGTCCCGGTGATTGTCATCGAGGACGAACCCACCGCGACAGCAGGGGGTGTGTCCGAGACCACCTTGCCGGACCCGGAAATTACCCAAAGCAGCCCCCAGCGCAGCCCCCAGCATAAGTATATGGTTTACTTCCTGCTGTTAGGCGCGCATGGGTGCTCTTTCTTTGCTGACATCTGATTCTTGGTTTGCGTAGGAGCAGAGCAGTCTCACCAGGAGTGCCCGGAAGCCGCTCCCGACATGCCCTCTGCTTCAACTACACCGCCAAGGGAGGATTCCCCGGCAAGGGAGCGTTCTCCGGCAAGGGACAATTTTCCGGTAAGGGAGAAGTCTCCGGCAAGGGGCAGTTCTCCGGCAAGGGACAGCACCAGCGACCCCTCGATGGCGGAGACCACGGCTGTAGATCCTAGTACAGGTAATCCTCTTGCTTGAAAACTTCCCATGGGTTCTTCTTCTTCTGATTTTCTTTTTGAATATTTGCTTGACTTTTCTCCCTTTTCCGGTCATCAGATCCATCTGCCACGGAGCCGATGGAAACCGAGGTCGCCGGCGATGAGAACATGCACGGCGATACCAACGACGCTGCTGCCACCGAAGAAGAGGCCGGCGCCGATGATCCCGCCGGCGAACAGGCCGCCAAAGCTGCCGCCGCAGAAGCTGGCGAGGGGTCCGGCGATCGCACTGACGGCCCCGAGGCCGCAGGAGCGTCGGGCGCTACGCCGACCGCCGATCCCTCCGCCGCTGCTGCAGCGTCAGGCTCCGAAGAGCCCCAGCCCGGCGCCTATTTGAAGGTCGGCGATGGCGTCTTCATCAAGCCCCCCTGGGCGTCGAGCTCTAGGGCGCCGATCGAAGGAGAAACCTTTGATGAAGAGTTGCTCGCCTCCGCTGGGCTGACGCTGGTCGACGCGCTGAGCAGCAGCAGCGGCGAGCCTGAGAAGGAGCAACTGCTGTGGAAGCTATTGTCGCTCTACCGCGCTCGACAGGCCAAGCTGGTATCCCGAGAAGCGCTTGTCGCGAAGGCGGGAGAGGACATCGAGAAGCGTGCGGAGGAGCTCCGGGGTCTCAACCAGGAAGCTCTCCGGTCCCTGGCAAAGGAGCAGGAGCAACTCGCCGAGGAGCGGAAAGCCTTCCTCCTTGAGAAGGCTGAAGTTGAGGAGCAACAGCGGCTTGCTGCCGAGAAGCTGTCTGCGCAGGAAGGCGAGTTGGCGCAACGGAAGGTTAACCTTGATAGCCACGAGGAGGAGCTTGCCGCACGCGAGCAAACATTCGGCGGGGCTCTCAAGGAAGCAGAGGATGCTGCCGCAGCTGCCGAGGCCGCCAAGAAGGAGCTGGAGACGAAGGTGGCGCAGCTGGAGGCCGATCTCAAGGTGAGCGGCGAGGAGCTTGCTGCGCTCAAGCGTGAGCGCGAGAAGGACGCCTACACCCATGGCGAGCTGCAGGGTCGTCTCGCCGAGAGGAGCAAGGAGCTTAGCGCCGCCAAGGACTCCAACGCGGATCTTGAGTTGAAGCTAACTACTTTGACCAAGACGTTGGACGGCGCCAGGGAGCAGGAGGTGGCCTTGAAGGAGAAGATCAAGGCCGACGAGGCGCTGCTGGCCAGTGCTGCTGCCGCCCAGAACACTTTTAGGGAGAACGTGGAGCACTGGACCGAGGGTCTCGTGGATGTTGCCGCAGCCATCGACGGGGAGCTGGCGCAGCTGGGGATGGAGGATCTCGGGTATTCCTCCAATGAGCACCTCCAACCCAGCGCCAAGCTCAGCTTGTTCTTCAAAGGCGTGGCGACGGCCCTCCAACGACTCCGGGAGAAGATCCCAAAGCAGCTGGCCGACGAGTCACGCAAAATCTGTGCGGGAGCTCTTCAAAAGGTGCTGGTGAAGGTGGCCTTCCGCAACCCAGGCCTCAACCTCACCAACGTCCTCAGGACCTTGCCGCCGGATGCTGATCTGGAAGCGCTCAAGACCCTTGTCGCACCCATTATGGACAAGGTGAGCGGGATCAAGAGGGTTGAGGGTGATCGCGTAGATTAGGCCGCCCGTTTTCTCTTTTTCTTGTCGCTGCTGGTCATGTTATGAGAACAATCTGTTAGAGCTGCGACAAGCTATCTTATAATATGACTCTATTTTGGGTAGCGATTGCTATGTTATTTCCTTTACTTGATTCCTTGCTTTGTATGTTTTTGCCCTACGCTTTTAGGGAACTTGTCGGCGCAGGCACCTTAGCCACGAGCGCTGAGTGCGGGACGTCAGCAGCCTGCTGGCGGTGCCGCTACCGACAAGAAACCTTGTCGCAACTAGTCGCAGCTCACTTAAGTTGTTGAGCGGACTCAAAACAAAGTAAGGGCGCAACTAGCTACGAGTTGGTTCCTCTGCGCACAGGTTTTCCATACAAAGCACGGTCGTTCGAGGAAGATAACTTAAAAATTTTAAAACTGATTGCTCAAACTTTAGCAACTTAGCTTTTCTGTCGTTTGCTTCCCGGTAAGGCGAAAATTCCTCGAACGACGCTTGGTCCACACCATTATCTTCTCCTTTCCCCCCGGCAAACTTGTGGGCGAGGGAACCTTCCCTTCTTTGAGAAAGAGAAAGAAGAGAAAAATAAAGATATGGGGCCTTACGGCTCGTTATTGCTTACCGGGGGTAGGCGCTGCACAAAGTGTCAGATAACACATGCAAAGAAAAGTAGAAAGCATGAAATTGACAAGATGTGCGGAGCACATGAGCTTTACTTATGCACGGGGTCTGCGCCCGGCTTCGTACAAAGGATTACATGGAACATCGGCAAGACTTGTACAAAAGGTGGTTGCCGGAACAGGTTCCGGCAACCGTGCCTTACGGGTAAAACTTACGAAGATGCTCAATGTTCCAGGAGTTGCTTACCGGAATGCCATCTTCGGTCTCAAGGCGGACAGCGCCAAGCCTAGTGACTCGTTTCACCCGGTAAGGGCCTTCCCACTTTGGCGTCAACTTGTTGGAATTCTTGGCAGACTGAACGCGCTGAAGAACAAGGTCGCCTTCCTCGAGACTTCTGGCATTAACTTTGCGGCTATGGTAGCGGCGCAAAGCTTGCTGGTATCGAGCAGCTCCTACAGCGGCCTGAAGACGGTCCTCCTCAAGGAGCAGCGCGTCATCTTGTCGCAATTGCTCTTGCTCAAGCTCATCATAAGCGAGCACTCGAGGTGACCCGTATACGAGTTCCGTGGGGAGAACTGCCTCTGCTCCATAGACTAGAGCGAAAGGTGTCTGGCCAGTGGCTCGATTTGGCGTCGTCCTGACCGACCAAAGAACCACCGGCAGCTCCTCAATCCAGTTCTTTCCGCACTTGCGCAGCCTGTCGAAAGTCCTGGTCTTGAGCCCGCGCAGCACTTCAGCATTCGCCCTCTCCACTTGACCGTTACTTCTCGGATGAGCAACAGAAGCGAAGCAGACCTTGGCGCCAAGATCTTGGACGTACTGCATGAAGGTGCGGCTCGTGAATTGCGTGCCGTTGTCGGTGATGATCCTATTAGGGATCCCGAAGCGGCAAACAATCGACCTGAAGAACTTGACTGCTGACTGTGCTGTCACCTTCCTCACTGCTTCCACTTCTGGCCACTTTGTGAACTTGTCGATTGCAATGTACAAGTACTCAAAGCCCCCGATAGCTCAGGGAAAGGGGCCGAGGATGTCGAGCCCCCAGACCGAAAATGGCCAGGATAGAGGGATCGTCTGGAGAGCTTGAGCTAGCTGGTGTATCTGCTTGGAATGGAACTGGCACGCTTCACACTTGGTTACTTGTGCAGTTGCATCCTGGAGGGCTGTCGGCCAAAAGAAACCTTGCCGGAATGCTTTGCCGGCAAGTGCTCTTGCGCCAATGTGGTGACCACATATGCCTCCATGTATCTCTGCCAACAGCTTTTGTCCGTCTTCCCGGTGAATACACTTCAATTTCACGCCGTTGAGTCTTCTTCTGTACAGTGTGTTGTCGACAAACTGGTACATACTTGACTGCCGGGCTACTCTTTCCGCTTCTTCTTGCTCTTCGGGAAGTTCTCCTGTCTGAAGGAAACGGACAATCTGCTGTGCCCATGCTGGAGCTTGCGGCTCGACAACAAGGACTAAAGGCACATCTGCTGCTGCGGGAACATCCGCTTCTACGGCGAGAACCTGCGGCTCAGCCGGAGCTTGACGTTCCCTGGCAAGCTTGCCGGAGCAAAACTTGTCGGGAGCGTCTGCTTCAACAGAGAAAACCCTAGGGCTTGCCGGAGCAGACTGCTCCTCAGCACCCTTGGTGTTGATCTTGAGGACCTTCTTGGCGGCGGCTTCGGGGACCTCTGCCGGAAAATAGTCACCAGAAATCAACTTCCTCTTCTTGCTCTGTCCAGTTGATGGCGTTACAGATGGTTGAGTCAGTTTGAGCACAAAGATCCCTGGTTCCACAGGTAACTAAAGTGCGGCGCACTTCGACAGGCCATTGGCAATGTCGTTCTGAGCTCTTGGAACATGTTCCATCTATAGGCCGTCAAAGTGCTCTTCTAGCTTTCTCACTTCATCTACGTAAGCTTCCATCAACGGACTCTGATAATTCTTGTTCACTTGGCGGACGACAAGCTGTGAGTCACCCTGACAATGAGCTTCTTGATCCCAAGGTCTGCTGCGATCCTGAGACCGGCAAGCAAACCCTCATACTCTGCGGTATTGTTCATTGCTTGCTCCTTGGGAAAGTGCATCTGGACTACGTACTTGAGGTGCTCTCCGGTGGGTTCAACAAGTAGCACACCCGCACCGGCGCCTTGCAGCGAAAAGGCACCATCAAAGTACATCAGCCACTCTTTGCTTGCTTCCTTGACGGGGATGCTCGTTTCTGGAATTTCTTCATCTTGTGTTGGCGTCCATTCTGCTATGAACTCCGCCAATGCTCTGCTTTGGATAGTCGAAGTGCTCTCAAACTTGAGGCCAAAGCTTGACAGTTCCAGTGCCCACTCGACAATCCTACCTGTTGCTTCTGGATTTTGCAGTATCCTCTTCAGCGGAAAACGAGTGACGACTGTGATCTCATGTGCTTGGAAGTAATGGCGCAGCTTTCTCGAGGCCATGAGAAGGCCGAAAAGCAATTTCCGCACACCAGAGTACCTTGACCTAGCCCCCCACAGAAGGGAACTGACAAAGTAAACTGGGCGCTGCACCATTCTTTTCTGCATCTTCTCACGCGCCTGTGCAGATCCATCTTTGTCGGGACCAGAGCTTGCCGGGACCAGAGCTTGCCGATGAAGTCCCCTGCTTGTCGCTGGATGCATCTGCCGTGGTTGCTGGCTCATCGTCCGCCTCCCTCTCCGCTACTAACGCAGCACTAACCACTTGATTGGTTGCCGCTATATATAGCAGCAACTTCTCTTGTGGCCTAGGTGCGACAAGTGTTGGAGTGGAGGACAGGTATCTCTTTAAGTCCTGCAGTGCAGCCTCCGCTTCCGGAGTCCATTTCATTGGACCTGCCTTTTTCAATATTTTAAAAAATGGCAGGGCGCGCTCAGCAGACCTAGAGATAAACCTGCTGAGAGCAGCTACGCAACCGGCAAGTCTTCGTACATCCTTGACGCGCTTTGGTGCTTCAATCTGCTCAATGGCCTTGATCTTGTCGGGATTGGCCTCAATTCCCCACTGAGACACGAAGAACCCGAGAAGCTTGCCGGAGGGGACTCCAAACACACACTTCTCGGGGTTAAGCTTGAGGTTGATCTTGCGCAGATTTGCAAAGGTTTCGTCTAAATCTTGAATCAGAGTCGCCTTGTCCTTGCTCTTGACCACTATGTCATCCATGTAGGCTTCCACATTTCTGTGCATTTGCGGCTCAAAAGCGTCATGGACTACCAATGCAAATGTTGAACCAGCATTCTTTAAACCGAAAGGCATCCGTATGAAACAGTATGTGCCACATGGGGTGATGAATGCGGTCTTCTCCTCATCCTCTTCTTCCATGAAGATCTGATGGTATCCTGAGTATGCATCAAGAAATGAAAGCAAGTCACATCCGGCCGTGGAGTCAACAATCTGGTCGATGCGCGGCAAGGGAAATGGGTCTTTGGGACAAGCTTTATTGACATCGGTAAAGTCGATACAAGCCTCCATTTCCCGTTTGCCTTGCGCACGACTACAGGGTTGGCCAACCACATAGGATGGAGCACTCCTCTGACAAGGCCTGCTGCTTCCAATTTCTTGATTTCTTCTGCGATGAATTCTTGGCGCTCCACTGCCTACTTCCTAACTTTCTGCTTGACGGGCTGCGCATGAGGACAGACGTTAAGATGGTGCTCGATTACTTTCCTGGGAACACCGGGGATGTCAGACGGTTGGCACACAAATATGTCGACGTTCGCCCGCAGGAAAGCAATGAGCGCGCTTTCCTATTTAGGGTCGAGAGTGGCACTGATGGTGAAGGTACCACCAGTGCCATCCTCCTTGGCGGACACCTTCTTGGTCTCTGGTGGAGCTGCCATTGTCTTCTTACACTTGCCGGTGGAGCTCGATGGTGCGTCCTCGACGGTAGCGCAGCACTTTGAAGAGGTGCGCTTGCCGGAGTGGGCATCAGAACTCTTGCCGGACTTGGTCTTCTTCTTCGCCCCGGGAGCTTCAATGGCAAGTGACTTGCGATCTGTTGCGGCTGCTGCTTCCCGGTAGATCTTGTCGGCACAGATAAGAGCATCCTTCTTGTCGCCAGGGATAGAGATGACACTTATCGGGCCTGGCATCTTCAGCATGTTGTATGCATAGTGAGAGGCTGCCATGAATTTGGCGAGTGCTGGACGGCCGAGTATCCCATTGTAAGGCAATGGAAAGTCAGCAACGTCAAAAGTGACCCTCTCAGTCCTGAAGTTCAACTCGCTGCCAAATGTCACCAGCAACGTGATCTTTCCCTTCGGCTTGCTCCTTCTCGGATTGATTCCTTGGAATATGCCGGTCTCTTCGAGCTCGCCATCAGGGATCTGGAGTTTCTGGAGTACCGCGAAGGAGATCAGGTTCAAGCCGGCCCCGCCGTCAACTAGCATCTTAGTGACCTTGAGGTTGTGGATAGTTGGTGAAACCAACATCGTCAAGCACCCGACCGCAGTTATGCGATCAGGGTGGTCCTCAATATCAAAGATGATAGGCGTGCTGGACCATTTCAGAGGCTTGCGTGACTCGACGGGTGGTTGTGCCGCATTGACTTCCCGCACCCACCGCTTGTGCTGGCGGTGTGAAGTATGCAGAGAAGCACCGCCGTCAACGCACAGGACCTCTGTGGCTTTCTGGAACTCCTGCTCATCGGTCTCATCATCATCCATATCTTCATCGTCGTCGTCATCTTCATCCTTGTCGCGGCCGCGGGGAGGTCTATCTCCTTGCCGCTGCTTGGCCTTGCCGTGGCGTCCTCCTCGGCCGGGGCGTTTCTTGCCGGCTCCTCCAGCACCTTCTTGGGCCTTCTCCTTGTCGCGTTGCTCGTATTCAGCCTTTTGCTGCTCGATAAGCTGCTCAACCTTCTTGCAGCTCTGGAGGTCATGGCCCTTGGTGCGGTGGATCTTGCAGTACTGCTTGTTGGTGCCGTCCTGCTTGTCGGCGACCGCCACAACCTGGTAGTTGGTGCCTGCGGCAATATCCCCGCCGGAGCTACCAACTTTGGCTTTCTTGGCGCCACCTCCGTTGCCGGACTGCTCAACGACTAGCACATCTTTGCCTTTCTTATTCCTGTTGTTCCGCCGCCGGTTTTTCTTTGCCGGGGCAGCCTCCTCACTATCAGATCCTCCTGCTTCTGTATTCTCTCCGGGGAGTTTCCTCCCTTCCTCAGCACGTGCACACTTGTCGGCCAGGGCATATATCTCACTGACGTCTCTGATCTTGCACATCGCCATCTCCTCCCGCATCCTGCGGTTTCGCACGTTCTGATGGAACGTGCTGATTACCGCGGCAGGGTGGACATCTAGGATGTTGTGCTGTACGCGGCTGAATCTCTGAATGTACTTGCGCAGGGGCTCTCCTTCCTTCTGGGCGAGCAGATGAAGGTCGCTCTCTTGGCCATGAGGCTTGTGGCCGCCTGTAAAGGCGCCGACAAACTGATGGCATAGGTCTGCCCAGGAGGATATGGAGTTGTTCGGCAAGTGCATGAGCCAGGATCTGACATTGGGCTTGAGCACCAGCGGGACGTAGTTGGCCAGGATCTTGTCGTCCCGCCCCCCGGCAGCTTGCACCGTGATGGTGTAGATGCTGAGGAACTCCGACGGATGCGACTTGCCGTCGTACTTCTCTGGTACGTCTGGCTTGAAATTCTTCGTGCTGGGCCACTGGACTTGCCGCAGCTCACGAGTGAACGCAGGGCAACCTACCGCATACAGCAAGTCGCCTGGTTCCCCTGGTGAATGCATGTCGACAGAGGGCCCAGCGCGCTGGTCCGATTGACGCCGCGCTTCTCTTCGGCGCTCGATGCGAGTTCGAGCGTCTTCTTGCTGTCGTTCGTGAAGAACTTGGCGCTGATCGCGACGAGCTCGTGGATCTGATGATGCGGTGGAGTCGCTGTCGAGGTGGATCCGGCGAGTTGATGATCTTGGCCTTCGGGGTGGAGAGTGCATGGTGGTTGCACCCCCACCGGTTTCGTCGCCATCGGCTCGTGCCCAGCAGTCCTGCCGCGGCAGCGATGTACTCGGCTGCCGCGGAGTGTCGCTGTTGGCGAAGCCGATGAGACTCTGAATGGTGGCCCTCCATTCATCGATCTTGTCTGCCGTTGGAGGGTAATCCAGGAGCAGTTGAGCTCGCGCCAAAGCTTCTGTTGGAGTGGTGGGCGGCAGTGGCGAACGGTGCGAGGAGCGGGATATGCTCGGACTTCTAACTATGTTAGAAGGAGCAGTATCCCGTCCAGGCGACCGTGTCTCGCTCGTGCCAGCATGTTGGCGTGCATGCTGGTCTTGAGCACCCCGAGATCCACCAGCTCAATCTTGGTCCAATGAACGTATGGCCCTACGAATACCATGACGCTGTCGGTCCTGCGCCTCCTGAGATGGGCGCGGTGCATGTACGGACGCCGAGGTCTGCGCAGCCTTGTCCTTGGACCTGGCGGCACCGTGAGCTCCCTCATCGATGCCCGTTCTTCCGCCGGCGTCTACCCCACCACCCGTTTGCTCCGGTGGTGGTGGGATCGACGTGGACGGAACAGCTGCCGCCGAAGCCTTCTTCTTCGGTGGCATGTCGATGAAGAAGATGAAGATCTAGCTCGTGTGAATGCCGGATCAGGTTCACACAACCTCAACGCCCCCTACCTGGCGCGCCAAAGATGTCGGGGAAGCTGATCCACGAACACCTATGGGACCGGCGGACCGAGCCCCTTTCGGTTCGGCGGGGGGCGGAGATCGCACAAAGAGCGGATCGAGGCGAAGCACACAAGCAGTTTACCCAGCTTCGGAGCTCTCCGGAGAGATAACACTCCTACTGCTACATGTCTGAGTGTATTGAATTCTTGCTCGGGAGCGCTGAGTGCTACAGTACACACTAGCTGCTAACGAGACCGAGCGTGAGTGTTTTTATGCCTTCGAACCCCCCTCTACGTTGCGCATGGGCCTCCTTTTATATGCTAAAGGGGTTTCCGACAGGTGGCAACGTAGACAAGGGTAAAAATGGAAAAGGAATTGCAGTTGGTACAACTACCTGTACAGTGTATCATACCTAACCCTGACGGCAGGGGACAAAGGCATTAAATGCCCATCTACGTCGCCCAAATAGTGCAAAAAGGGACCGTCAGGGACGCCACCGCTCGCCACAATGGCAATCTTGTCAGCGTCGCTTGCCACCACGCACCGCTGGCTGCACAGCCTCTTGCCACGCGCACCTGGAAAGGCCCCAGGGCGACACGTTGGTGGATGTGCTGGAGCGCGGGTACAGAGTGGTAGCTTGCCGCGGCAAGCGCTTTGCCGCGGTCGTTGTCTTGTCGCGTCTGGAAGCTTGTTGCTCACCGGGCCTCGCCGGGACGCGTGGTGTGTTGCGGCAAGTTCCTTGAGATGCCTTGGTTGGCCTTCCTGGCAAGCTCCTCTTGCCGGGGCCTTGTCTCCTTGGCTTGAATACTTTGTTCTTGAATGGCTCCATATGAACCATGGAGGACCTTGGCGGTCACCCGGCAAGCCTTGCCGCGGGGTGCTGCAACTGCCCGTGCACAAGTTCGAGATACTAGGGTACCCCTACTCTAGTACACCGACACATGCCTCATGGGCAAAATGACCAAGACTCCGTTCTCCAGAACAATGGAGTGAGCAACCAACTTATTGGAAAATATACATACTGATGTGTGCGGTCTAATGAGCATTGAGGCTCGCGGTGGCTATCGTTATGTTCTCACCCTCACTGATGACTTAAGTAGATATGGGTATGTCTACTTAATGAAACACAAGTCTGAGACCTTTGAAAAGTTCAAGGAATTTCAGAATGAGGTAGAGAATCAACGTGACAGAAAAATAAAGTTCTTACGATCAGATCGTGGGGGAGAATATTTAAGTCACGAGTTTGGTATGCACTTAAGGAAATGTGGAATTGTTTCACAACTCACGCCGCCTGGAACACCTCAGCGTAACGGTGTGTCCGAACGTCGTAATCGCACTCTATTGGATATGGTACGGTCTATGATGTCTCTTACCGATTTACCGCTATCGTTTTCGGGATACGCTTTAGAGACAACTACATTCACTTTAAATAGGGAACCGTCTAAATCTGTTGAGACGACACCGTACGAATTATGGTTTGGAAAGAAACCTAAGCTGTCCTTTCTAAAAGTTTGGGAATGCGATGCTTATGTCAAGAAACTTCAACCTGAAAAGCTCGAATCCAAGTCAAAAAAATGCGTCTTCATAGGATACCCTAAGGAAACCATTGGGTATAACTTCTACCTCAGATCCGAAGGCAAGATTTTCGTTGCCAAGAACAGGTCCTTTCTGGAGAAAGAGTTTGTCTCGAAAGAAGTAAGTGGGAGGAAAGTGGAACTTGATGAAGTACTACCTCTTGAACCGGTAAGTAGCGCAGCTCAGGAATATGTTCCTGTGGTGCCTGCACCGACTAGAGAGGAAGTTAATGATGATGATCAAGGTACTTTGGATCAAGTTGCTACTGAACTTCGCAGGTCCACAAGGACACGTTCCACACCAGAATGGTATGGCAACCCTGTCCTGGAAATCATGTTGTTAGACAACGGTGAACCTTCAAACTATGAAGAAGCGATGACGGGCCCAGATTCCAACAAATGGCTTGAAGCCATGCAATCCGAGATAGGATCCATGTATGAAAACAAAGTATGAACTTTGACGAACTTGCTGGATGATCGGCGAGTGGTAGAAAATAAATGGATCTTTAAGAAGAAGATGGACGCGGATGGTAATGTTACCATCTATAAAGCTCGACTTGTCGCTAAGGGTTATTGACAAGTTCAAGGGGTTGACTACGATGAGACTTTCTCTCCCGTAGCGAAGCTGAAGTCCGTCCGAATCATGTTAGCAATTGCCGCATACTATGATTATGAGATATGGCAAATGGACGTCAAAACGGCATTCCTTAACGGCTATCTTAAATGGCAGCTCTGTAGCATTTCTCATATTATATGTGGATGACATACTTTTGATGGGAAATGATATTGAACTTTTGGACAGCATAAAGGCCTACTTGAATAAGTGTTTTTCAATGAAGAACCTTGGAGAAGCTGCTTATATATTAGGCATCAAGATATATAGAGATAGATCGAGATGCCTCATATGTATTTCACAAAGCACATACCTTGATAAGATATTGAAGAAGTTCAATATGGACCAGTCCAAGAAGGTGTTCTTGCCTGTGTTGCAAGGTGTGAAATTGAGCTCAGCTCAATCCCCGACCATGGCAGAAGATAGAGAAAAGATGAGTGTCATCCCCTATGCCTCGGCCATAGGGTCTATTATGTATGACATGCTGTGTACCAGACCTGATGTAAACCTTGCCGTAAGTTTGGTAGCAAGGTACCAAAGTAATCCCGGCATGGAACACTGGACAACGGTCAAGAATATCCTGAAGTACCTGACAAGGACTAAGGATATGTTTCTCGTTTATGGAGGTGACGAAGAGCTCGTCGCAAAGGGTTACGTCGATGCTAGCTTCGACACAGATCTGGATGACTCCAAGTCACAAACTAGATACGTGTATATTTTGAATGGTGGGGCAGTAAGCTGGTGCAGCAGCAAGCAAAGCGTCGTGGCGGGATCGACATGTGAATCGGAGTACATGGCAGCCTCGGAGGCAGCACATGAAACAATCTGGATGAAGGAGTTCATCACCGACCTAGGAGTTATTCCCAATGCGTCGGGGCCGATCACTCTCTTTTGTGACAACACTAGAGCTATTGCCCTTGCCAAGGAGCCCAGGTTTAACAAGAAGACTAGGCACATCAAGCGTCACTTCAACTCCATTCGTGAAAATGTTCAAGATGGAGACATAGATATTTGCAAAGTGCATATGGATCTGAATGTCGCAGATCCGTTGACTAAACCTCTTCCACGAGCAAAACATGATCAACACCAGAACTCTATGGGTGTTCGATTCATCACAGTGTAACTAGATTATTGACTCTAGTGCAAGTGGGAGACTGTTGGAAATATGCCCTAGAGGCAATAATAAAATGATTATTATTATATTTCCTTGTTCATGATAATTGTCTATTATTCATGATATAATTGTATTAATCGGAAACCGTGATACATGTGTGAATACATAGACCACAACATGTCCCTAGTGAGCCTCTAGTTGACTAGCTCATTGATCAACAGATGGTCATGTTTTTCTGACTATGGACATTGGATGTCTTTGATAATGGGATCACATCATTAGGAGAATGTTGTGATGGACAAGACCCAATCCTAAGCATAGCACAAGATCGTGTAGTTCGTTTGCTAAAGCTTTTCTAATGTCAAGTATCAGTTCCTTAGACCATGAGATTGTGTAACTCCCGGATACCGTAGGAGTGCTTTGGGTGTACCAAACGTCACAACGTAACTGGGTGACTATAAAGGTGCACTACAGGTATCTCCGAAAGTGTCTGTTGGGTTGGCAAGAATCGAGACTGGAATTTGTCACTCCGTATGACGGAGAGGTGTCTCTGGGCACACTCGGTAATGCATCATCATAATGAGCTGAATGTGACTAAGTGGTTAGTCACGGGATCATGCATTATGTAACGAGTAAAGTGACTTGCCAGTAGCGAGATTGAACGAGGTATTAGGATACCGATGATCGAATCTCGGGCAAGTAATGTACCGATTGACAAAGGGAATTGTATACGAGATTACTTGAATCCTCAACATCGTGGTTCATCCGATGAGATCATCGTGGAACATGTGGGAGCCAACATGGGTATCCAGATTCCGCTGTTGGTTATTGATCGGAGAGCTGTCTCGGTCATGTCTGCGTGATTCCCGAACCCGTAGGGTCTACACACTTAAGGTTCAATGACTCTAGGGTTATTAGGAAGACTTGTATGTGATTACCGAATGTTGTTCGGAGTCCCGTATGAGATCCCGGACGTCACGAGGAGTTCTGGAATGGTCCGGAGGTGAAGATTTATATATGGGAAGTTATCATACGGTCACCGGAAATGTTCGGGGGCATACCGGTATTGTACCGGGGCCACCGGAAGGGTTCCAGCGGTCCACCGGGAGGGGCCACCTCTCCCGAAGGGCCTCATGGTCTGTAGAGGGAAGGGAACCAACCCTTGGAGGGCTGGGCGCCACCCCCCTTGGGCCCATGCGCCTAGGGTTGGGGGGGGGGGAACCCTAAAGGGGGCGCCCCCCTTGCTTGGCGGGCAAGCCCCCTCCCCTTGGCCGCCCCCCCGCTCTAGATCTCATCTAGAGGGGGCCGGCCCCCTTCCTCCTTCTCCTATAAATAGAGGTTCGAGGGGAGGGCTGCAACACCACATCCAAGGCGCTGCCCCTCCCCTCCCCAACACCTCTCCTCCTCCGCAAGAGCTTGGCGAAGCCCTGCCGGAGTACTACCACTCCATCACCACCACGCAGTCGTGCTGCTGTTGGAGCCTCCTTCCTCAACCTCTCCCTCCTCCTTGCAAGATCAAGGTGCGGGAGATGTCACCAGGCTGCATGTGTGTTGAACGCGGAGGTGCCCTTGTTCGGCGCTAAGATCAGAATCGACCGCAATCTGAATCGCTTCGAGTATGACTCCCTCATCCGCGTTCTTGTAACGCTTCCGTCTCGCGGTCTTCAAGGGTATGAAGATGCACTCCCCTCTCTCTTGTTGCTAGTTACTCCATAGATTGATCTTGGTGATGCGTAGAATTTTTTTAATTTCTGCAACGATCCCCAACAATAGAGTAGTTCAAAATTCAAATAACTCGGTTTTCTATACATAAGCTTTTTTGTGTTGCCACCTTGCACCTCAGGGCGCCGAATATGGTAAGGATCCGCTAAAAGAATTTCTATTTAACCATAGAGAATTTGGAAAAAGTTTCTACATGGGGAAGGAGCGGATTTTGCAGCAGCTTTCCAACGCCATCACATTTGCCTCATTCCAATAAATGGTTTAAAAATCAACTCAAAAATATGATTCACATTTTTTTATATGAAGAAAACAGTTTTAAAAATTGCTCTTAAACCGTGTACATTTTGCCAAAATTATAACTTGCTCATGATACTTGTGTCCATAGCTTTCCAACGGTATATCTGAAGCCCCATTTGGGCAATGTTTGCGGAACTTCAACCTAGCACTTGGGGAAGCTCAAGTGCTACTGTTGCGGCAGGTTATGTAGTTACTAGAATATTATTCTCACCACACGTTCATCACAACCCGAGAGCAAATCCGCCAATGAGAGAGATTCCTATTGAAAACGGGCATTTAGTTGCTAAAAACCATTTCCAGGTTACACTTACATCACATAGAACACGACTGACGAGTATAATTCACGCGGGGAGACACGGTTGCGAAGATAGCCCGAAGGTCGGGTTCCTATAGAGGGAAGTTCAGGTTGTGTAACTCAGGAAGTTCAGGATTTTTCCCATTACTAAAATAAATAAAACTAGGAAGTCCATATTAACAAGATGGAGAAGTTTGATGATTATAGAAAACTCAGATTTTCCTCGTTATTAAAGAATGGAAACAAGAAGTTCAAAAATGAAATAACAAAAATTTCAACTTTTAAAAATAGAGCGCTTCAAAATTTCATAAAATAGATTAAGAAAAAACAAGGAAGTCCATATTAAAAAGACTGAGAAGTTTGATGATTATAGAAAACTCAGATTTTCCTTGTTCTTAAAGAATGGAAACAAGAAGTTCAAAAATAAAATAATAATAAGTTCAACTTTTAAAAAATAGAGTGCTTCAATTAAGAAATTTATATTAAAATGCATAAAAAATTCAGATATTCTCACGTAACTGAGAGAAATTCAGATTGATAACTGACAGAAGTTCACGTACTATATGGTGTGCATTTCGTATTAAAAAAGAATAACAAGCAAAGACTAAAAGTTTTGTTGTTATAAGTTCAAGTCCTTGGTCAAAAAAAGTTAAAAAATATATTGTGAGAGAGGTTTCAATAAAAGGAATATCATTTGTGTAACACTGCTGAATGGATGAGAAAATTACAAACGAAAATATATCACAGAAGTTCAACGTGAAAACAGCAAGAAGTTCAACTACTACACTGAATGAATTTCAGATGAAAAACTTTTTAAACCATCACGAGTATGAAATAAAATGATCAACATGGGAAAGTTACATGTTTACAGCAGCTTTCCACCTAGATATTACTTGCTCAATTCCGGAGAGTGGATGGAGAGCTACAAGAAAAAAGCACGTGAAAAACAGAGTGAAGTTCAGGTAGACATGTTGAGGAGTTCAAGTTCTTCACACGATGCATTTTTGCAGAACGCACGATCTCGCTATTTTCAAAATTACATGAAAACGGCTAGGAATCAGAGAAAATCATCAACATGAAAAAGTTCCACATTTTCCGTAGCTTTTCAAGGGTATATTATTTGCGCCATTCCGATAAAGTTTGTAGAAAATACGGCGAAAATATGTTTTGCGCCATTTTCGAAACTGACTTAAAACCGTAATGAATTGGGAGAAACAATACATACCAAAAAGTTTTGCATTTGTTCAAGCTTTCCAACGCCATATCATTTGCTGCATTTGAGCTCGAAAATACGATCTCCGTAGAACTTGTACCATTTTCTAAATTACTCTTAAACCGTTCAAAATTATAAAAAACTTTCAAAATGAAAAAGTAGCACATTTTCACAAGCTTTCCAAAGCCATATCGTATGCCTCAATTGGATTAGCCGTTTAGAAATGACATCGAAAATATGAACTCGGCTGTTCGGTTTGCGAAATTTTACGTTTTTTCAAATTACTCTTTAACCATAAGGAATTAGAGAAAACTTTCAACATGTGGAAGGAGCGGTTTTGCAGCAGCTTTCCAACGCCATATTATATGCCTCATTCCGATAAACGGTTTAGAAATGCGATCAAAAATATGATTCACGTTTTTTGTGTGAAGAAAAAACGGTTTTCAAAACTGCTCTTAAACCGCCTACATTTTGCCAAAAATTTAAGTTGGGTCATAATACTGGTGTCCATAGCTTTCCAACGGTATATCGCAAGCCCCATTTGGAAACCTTTTAGCTGAAGCTCAACCTAGTACTCGGAGAAGGTGAGGCTCGTTACTCGGGAAGTTCATGTTGTGATTAGAATATTATTCTGATCCCGTGATCAGAATAGTGTTTATATATATATATCAGGATCTTTCCAACACATTGTGCTTGCCAAAGGATAAAGTGTAAAAAGAAAAGGTGAAGATCACCATGACTCTTGTATAAGGGTAGAAGGTAAAAATAAAAGATAGGCCCTTCACAGAGGGAAGCAGAGGTTGTCATGCGCTTTTATGGTTGGATGCACAAAATCTTAATGCAAAAGAATGTCACTTTATATTGCCACTTGTGATAAGGACCTTTATTATGCAGTTCATCGCTTTTATTTCTTCCATATCACAAGCTCGTATAAAGCTTATTTTCTTCACACTAATAGATCATACATATTTAGAGAGCAATTTTTATTGCTTGCACCGATGACAACTTACTTGAGGGATCTTACTCAGTACATAGGTAGGTATGGTGGACTCTCATGGAAAAACTGGGTTTAAGGATGTTGGGAAGCACAAGTAATATCTCTACTTGGTGCAAAGAATTTGGCTAGCATGAGGGGGAAAGGCAAGCTCAACATGTTGGCTGATCCATGACAATATAACTTATTCAGATATAAGAAAACATAACCTATTATGTTGTCTCCTTGTCCAACATCAACCTTTTAGCATGTCATATTTTAATGACTGCTCACAATCATAAAAAATGTCCAAGATAATATATTTGTATGTGAAAACCTCTCTTTCTTTATTACTTCCTATTAATTGCAACGATGACCGAAACTATGTTTGTCAACTCTCAACAACTTTTATTCATCATACTCTTTATATGTGAAGTCATTACTTTCCATAAGATCAATATGATCTTTTTATTTCTTTTTATTCTTTCTTGTTATTCCCTCAAGATCATAGCAAGATAGCAAAGCCCTCAACTCAAAACTAATCTTTATTATATATAGCTCAAGGTCTCAATTACATAGATAGAGATCAAAACAAAACTCAAAGCTAGATCAAACTAAAACTTTATTCTACTAGATCAAGATATAACCAAAAGGATCGAACTAAGAAAAACAGTGAAGATAGAAGTGTGATGGTGATATGATACCGGGGCACCTCTCCCAAGCTTGGTAGTTGCCAAGGGGAGTGCCCATACCCATGTATTTATGTCTCTTTCTTCGGAGGTGGTGATGATGGAGTTATTGATGACGTATGCTTGTTCCTCCATGGTCCAACCACAATGCTCTAGGTTCGAGTAGAACTTGGGGTCTGCGAGGTAATCAGCCACATAGCTTTCTCCTTCCGAATCTTGGGATGACATGTTGCTCTAAATCTGCGACAGAAACAACTCAAAACAAAAACAGAGGATTTCGTTGTGGTATGGTGGTCAAAACCTTCGGGAGATTATATAATGAATTTTTACCGACCAAAATAAGTATCATGCAAGAAAATGGAGTCCAGAGGGCACACGAGGTGGCCACGAGGCAGGGGGAGTGCCAGGGAGGTAGGGCGCGCCCTCCACCCTCGTGGATGCCTCGTGTCCCTTTCGGACTACTTCTAATTTTCCTTATTTTTTAAATATTCCAAAACGGAGAAAAATTGCTATTTGAGCAGTTTTGGAGTAGGTTTACTTACCATACCACATACCTATTCCTTTTCGGAGTTTGAAACGTTCTGGAAAGTGTCCCTTATGTACTACTCTGAGCGGTGTCAATAACATTGGTTTCAACATTTATGGGATTACCTAAGATATAATGTTTGATTCTTTGACCGTTCACCACCTTCGGATTTGTGCCTTCAGCGTTGTTGATTTTGATGGCACCGGAACAATAGACCTCCTCGACAACGTAAGGACCTTCCCATTTAGAGAGAAGTTTTCCTGCAAAAAAATCATAAACGAGAGTTGTATAGCAAAACATAATCACCTACATTAAAATCACGCTTTTGTATTCTCTTGTCATGCCATCTTTTAACTTTTTCTTTAAACAATTTGGCGTTCTCATAGGCCTGGGTTCTCCATTCATCAAGTGCACTAATGTCAAATAGCCTTTTCTCACTGGCAAGTTTGAAGTCATAATTGAGCTCTTTAATAGCCCAATATGACTTATGTTCTAGTTCGAGAGGTAAGTGACATGCTTTTCCATAAACCATTTTATACGGAGACTTATCCATAGGATTTTTATATGCAGTTCTATAGGCCCATAATGCATCATCAAGTTTCTTGGACCAATTCTTTCTAGATCTATTAACAGTCTTTTGCAAAATCAATTTAATCTCTCTATTACTCAATTCTACTTGACCACTAGACTAAGGGTGGTATGGAGATGCAATTATATGATTAACATCATACTTAGCAAGCATTTTTCGAAAAGGACCATGAATAAAATGTGAACCACCATCAGTCATTAAATATCTAGGGACTCCAAACCTCGGAAAAATAACTTCTTTAAGCATCTTAGTAGAGGTGTTATGATCAACACTACTAGTTGGAATAGCTTCTACCCACTTAGTAACATAATCAACAACAATTAAAATATGTGTATACCCATTAGAGGAAGGAAAAGGTCCCATATAATCAAATCCTCAAACATCAAATGGTTCAATAACAAGTGAATAATTCATAGGCATTTCTTGACGTCTACTAATATTACCAATTCTTTGCATTCATGACAAGACAAGACAAACTTACAAACATCTTTGAAAAGAGTAGGCCAATAAAAACCGATTGCAATACCTTATGTGTAGTTCTATCTCCGGTGTGGTGTCCTTTGTAAGCCTCAGAGTGACACTTGCGTAAGATATGTTCCTGTTCATGCTCAGGTACACAACGTCTAATAACACCATCTACTTCTTCTTTATAAAGGTGTGGGTCATCCCAAAAGTAATGTCTTAAATCATAGAAAAACTTTTTCTTTTGTTGGTATGTGAAACTAGGTGGTATAAATTTAGCAACAATGTAATTAGCATAATCATCATACCAAGGAGCAGTACGAGAAGCATTTATGAGAGCTAATTGTTCATCAGGAAAGCTATCATCAATAGGTAGTGGGTCATCAAGAACATTTTCTAACCTAGACAAGTTTTCTGCAACGGGGTTCTCAGCTCCCTTTCTATCAATAATATGCAAATCAAATTCTTATAGCAAGAGAACCCATCTAATAAGTCTAGGTTTAGCATCTTTCTTTTCCATAAGGTATTTAATAGCAGCATGATCAGTGTGAACAGTTACTTTGGAATCAACAATATAAGGTCTAAACTTATCACAAGCGAACACAACTGCTAAATATTCTTTTTCAGTAGTAGCATAATTTCTCTCGGCACTATCTAGAGTTTTACTAGCATATTGGATAACATTTAATTTCTTATCAACTATTTGTCCTAGAACAACACCGACAACATAATCACTAGCATCACACATAATTTCAAAGAGTAAATTCTAATCAGGTGGCTAAACAATAGGTGCAGAAATCAAGGCTTTCTTAAGTATTTCAAATGCTTCTACACAATCGTCATAAAAAACAAAAGGAACATCTTTTTGTAAGAGATTAGTCAGAGGCCTAGAAATTTTAGAGAAGTCTTTAATAAACCTCCTGTAAAAACCAGCATGACCAAGGAAACTTCTTATACCTTTGATATCCTTAGGACACGACATCTTTTCAATAGCATCTACTTTAGCTTTATCAACTTTAATACCTCTTTCAGAAATTTTATGCCCCAAGACAATACCTTCATTAACCATAAAGTGGCACTTTTCCCAATTCAAGACAAGATTAGTTTCTTCACATCTCTGCAAAATTGGATCAAGGTTGCTCGAGCAATCATCAAAATAAGTTCCATAAATGGAGAAATCGTCCATGAAAACCTTAATAATCTTTTCATAAAAGTCAGAGAATATAGCAGTCATACATGTTTGAAAGGTAGCAGGTGCATTACATAAACCAAAAGGCATAAGTCTATAAGCAAAGGTACCGAAAGGGGAAGTAAAAGTAGTCTTATCCTGATCCTCCTTTGACACAGGTATTTGAGAGAAACCAGAATAACCATCTAGAAAGCAAAAATGTGTATGTTTGGATAATCTTTCTAGCATTCGATCAATAAAAGGTAGAGGGTAATGATATTTTCTAGTAGCTTTATTTAATTTGCGGAAATCAATTACCATTCTATAATCTGTAACAATTCTTTGTAGGATCAATTCATCTTTATCATTAGGAACAACAGTAATACCTCCCTTCTTAGGGACACAATGGACATGACTTACCCGCTGACTATCGGCAACATGATAAATTATACCTTCCTCCAGAAGCTTTAGTATTTCATTTCTTACCACTTCTTTCATCTTAGGATTTAACCGTCGTTGATGATCAACAACTGGTTTAGCATCTTTCTCTAGTTTTATTTTGTGCTGGCATAGAGTGGGACTTATGCCCTTAAGATCATCTAGAGTATATCCAATAGCAGCACAGTGCTTCTTCATAGTTTTCAATAATTTCTCTTCTTCATGCTCTGAAAGGTTAGCACTAATAATAACAGGATATATCTTTTTTTCATCAAGATAAGCATATTTCAAAGTATCAGGTAATTGTTTAAGCTCAAACACGGGATCACCCTTGGGTGGAGGAGGATCCCCTAGGATTTCAACAGGCAAGTTGTGTTTCAAAATAGGTCCCTGTTTAAAGAATACTTCATCTATTTCCCTTCTTTCATTCATAAACATATCATTTTCATGGTCTAGCAAATATCGTTCTAAAGGATCATTAGGAGGCACGACAATAGAAGCAAGACCAATAATTTCACCTTTACTAGGCAATTCTTTATCATGGGGTTGTCTATGAAATTTAGCAAAATTAAAGTCATGAGACATATCCCCTAAACCAACAGTAACAATATCCTTTTCGCAGTCTATCTTAGCATTAATAGTATTCAATAAAGGTCTACCAAATATGATGGGACAAAAGCCATCTTGTGGGGAACCAAGAACAAGAAAGTCAGTAGGATATTTCATTTTCCCACACAAGACTTCAACATCTCTAACAATCCCAATTGGTGAAATAGTATCTCTATTGGCAAGCTTAATAGTAACATCAATATCTTCTGTCTCAGCAGGTGCAGTATCATGCATAATTTCTTTGTATAAGGAATGAGGTATTGCACTCACACTAGCACCCATATCACATAAGCCATCATAACAATGATCTCCTATTTTAACAAAAGCAACAGGCATGCCAACAATAGGTCTATGTTTATTTTTAGTATCGGGTCTAGCAATTCTAGCAGCTTCATCACAGAAGTAAATAACATGCCCATAAATATTATCGACTAAGAGATCTTTAACCATAGCAATACTAGGTTCAACTTTAATTTGCTCAGGGGGTGTAGGTGTTCTAGCATTACTCTTACGAATCACAACTGAAGCTTTAGCATGATCCCTTATTCTAACAGGAAAAGGTGGTTTCTCAATATAAGCAGTAGGAACAATAGGATCAACATTATAAGTAATAGTCTTTTATTCAACTTTAGTAGGTTCTACTACTTTCACTTCAATGGGAGGATGATATTTAAACCACTTCTCCTTAGGGAGATCAACATGAGTAGCAAATGATTCACAGAAAGAAGCTACTATCTCAGAGTCAGTTCCATATTAGTGCTAAATTCACGAAAAGCATCGGTATCCATAAAATATTTAAGACAATCAAACTTAGGTGTTATACCTGACTCCTTACCTTCGTCGATTTCCCAATCTTCAGAGTTGCATTTAATTCTTTCCAACAAATCCCATCTGAATTCAATAGTCTTCATCATAAAAGAACTAGTACAAGAAGTATCGAGCATAGAGCGATTATTGAGAGAAAGCCGAGCATAAATTTTTTGAATAATAATTTCTCTTGAGAGCTCATGATTTGGGCATGAATATAACATTGACTTGAGCCTCCCCCAAGCTTGAGCGATAATTTCTCCTTCGCGAGGCCAAAAATTATATATATAATTACGACCATGATGAACCAGATGCATAGGATAAAACTTCTGATGAAATTCCAATTTCAATTGCGTGTAGTTCCATGATCCAATATCATCACATAGCCTAAACCATGTCAATGCCTTTACCTTCAAAGATAAAGGGAAGAACTTCTTCTTGACAACATCATCGGGCATACCTGCAAGCTTAAATAATCCACAAACTTCATCCACGTAGATTAGGTGCATATCGGGATGTAATGTTCCATCTCCTGTATCTGGATTAGCTAGAAGTTTCTCTATCATACCCGAAGGAATTTCAAATTAAATATTTTCAGTAGGTTCAGTAGGTTGAGGAGCATGTCTTTGCTCTTCTGGTCGGGGTGAAGATACCCCGAACAAGCCCCTCAAAGGATTATTTTCCATAGTAACAAGTGACACTAAATTTCAGCACACTATATAAATGTTTCCTTACCAAATTCCACCTACCAAAGGCGCTTTACTCCCCGACAATGGCGCCATAAAAGAGTCTTGATGACCCACAAGTATAGGGGATCTATCATAGTCCTTTCGACAAGTAAGAGTGTCGAACCCAATGAGGAGTAGAAGGAAATGACAAGCGGCTTTTAGTAAGGTATTCTCTGCAAGCACTGAAATTATCGGTAACAGATAGTTTTGTGATAAGGTAATTCGTAACGGGTAACAAGTAACCAAAGTAACTAAGGTGCAGCAAGGTGGCCCAATACTTTTTGTAGCAAATTACAAGCCTGGACAAACTCTTATGTAAAGCAAAGCGCTCCCGAGGACACATGGGAATTACTGTCAAGTTAGTTTTCATCATGCTCATATGATTCACGTTCGTTACTTTGATAATTTGCTATGTGGGTGGAACGGTGCTTGGGTACTGCCCTTCCTTGGACAAGCATCCCACTTATGATTAACCCCTCTTGCAAGCATCCGCAACTATGAAAGAAGAATTAAGGTAAACCTAACCATAGCATGAAACATGTGGATCCAAATCAGTCCCTTACGAAACAACGCATAAACTAGGTTTTAAGCTTCTGTCACTCTAGCAACCCATCATCTACTTATTACTTCCCAATGCCTTCCCCTAGGCCCAAATCATGGTGAAGTTTTATGTAGTCGACGTTCACATAAGACCACTAGAGGAGAGAAAACATACATCTCACCAAAATATCGAACGAATACCCAATTCACATGATTACTTATAACAAGACTTCTCCCACGTCCACAGGAAGAAACGTAACTACTCACAAATCATATCCATGTTCATAATCAGAGGGGTACTAATATGCATTAAGGATCTGAACATATGATCTTCCACCGAATAAACCAACTAGCATCAACTACAAGCAGTAATCACTACAAAAAAATACACTTCCGTGATGATACGTGTTTGTCATAGTAGGTCACGTTTTCTGTCATGCATGTACATCCATGACGATTTTATGAAAGAATCAATATAGTCATACATGTGATGTCGTAGAAGTGTTCCATGAAATTACCAAAATTATCATCACGAAAGTGTCCACTTCTAGGACGATAAATCTCGCGTCATAGAAGTGCTTTCGTCAAGGGTAACCGACATGTGGCATCCACCGTAACGGCTCGCCATTAAGCTATCGGGTCCGTTTTTGGATCCGATAACCCGTTAACAGCCCCGACCAATGGGGATTTTCCACATGTAAAATTATCATTGGCTAAAGGAAACACGTGTCGGCTCACTGTTGGGACAGATGTCATCCACTCATTGGACCGAAGGCGCCTATGATACGTCGACATGTGACACGACCCAACAGAGGCCCATTCCTGTGAAAAGGCCGGCCTGTTTGACTTGGTCAAAAGGTGGCGGGCCAGCCCATGGAAAGCCTGTTAATGGCATGTTCGGATATAGCCCATTTATAGCCCGCTAACCCAGGGCCCATTACGACCTATCTGAATTAGGCCCAGTAGCGTTATCTGGGCCGTCCAATATGGTTCCAGCCTGTTTTAACTTCTGACCCATGTATGGACCATGACGTCTTTCGGCCCATATGAGGCCCTTTGTAACTCTTGGCCCATTAACGGCCCGTGGTGAAACTGGCCCATAATAAACAGTGCATCACTTTATACCCATTAACGACCCATTATTACATTAGCCATTTCTGGCCCATGTTATCTTTTGGCCTTCTCAGGGCCCATTTATTCTTGGGCTCATTTCCACCATTTGGTTACTTACGGCCCGTTACTGTCATTTTCTGCTTGTGGGCCAAATTCAACCCGTGGTTATAGTCGGTCCATTTGTGGCATGTTAATACGTTGGGCCGTTTTCATAGCGTCATCAAATACGGCCGATTAATGACAACCTGTTATGGTCGGCCCATGAATGGACGACTCCACCTCTAGCCTGTTTAATGCCATAATGTGGTCTGTTATTGGCCCATGTTTGGCCAATCAATCATATGGCCCGTATAAGGCCCATTGATGATACGGCCCGTAGAAGGCCCATTGTGTCTACGACCCGTAGAAGGCCCATTGTTTCTATGCCTCGTAGAAGGCCCATTGTTTCTATGGCCCGTAGAAGGCCCATTGTTTCTACGGCCCGTAGGAGGCCTAGTGTCACTACAGTAAATATGTAGCCCATCGTTATTGTGGCCTAGTTTTAAAAAATAGGTTATTGCGGCCACTAGCAAACCGCGGAAAAAGAGCTGCACTCAGTACAAGCAAACAAATAAACAAGAAACAAGGAAATAAATAAGCAAGCAACTTATGCTAGGCTATCATGGCTATTACACATATTACATCCACTGGGCATCAAAGTTCGCCACCAGTGCAAATATAGGGAACAAAGCAGCATATCACATACACTGGTTGTCAAAGTTGGCGACCAGTGCAAATAAACGCCGCAACAAAACAAGTCCGGAACTAAAACCACTTCAGAAGAGCTCAAGAAACAATATCCTGGGTACCCATAATGCTGGCAAGATGCTTAGCAAGCTTATTAACTTTCTCTTGTTTGGCGCTTAAATCCTCCAGCGCTTGCTGTTGCACAAGAAAGTATGCATCTGAATTCTGTAGGGACTTCCTCGGTCCTTCGGCTTCTTGCTACAACACAGTTGACTGATGCCTTTCAGCTTGTAGCTGAGACTGAAAAAGCCGAAGTGATTCAGGCAGCGAGTTTGAAGAGCTTGTGCCAGTGGTACTGGCGAGTGACTCGAACACTACATCAATGCAGGATTGTGGGGTTTTCTCACTGTCTAGAAGATCGTTTTTATCACCTTTCTGGGAGACCAATAGGGTTGTATCACTATCTTGAACCTTATCTGCATTACTTTCTCTACCACTGCATAGTGGGGTGCTCTTCTCCAATATTATGTTCGCATACTACAAGAGAAACAAGCAGACACATCACAGGTTTAGCATGTAGTATGCGAAACTCATTTTGGTAAACCGGTTCAGTAGTAAGGTGGTCAGGATAACAGCATGAAACAAACATATATCTATGTACTATGGTCACTGTATTGTCCATATCATTCTAGTTTATGTTGCCTAATCAAGATAGACACATAATTCAACTCATATATTTTTAAGACATGACAACATAGACAGAATATAAGTGTGAGAAACTACACAACATTGGCAGCACTTGTAATGTGCATCATATGAGAACATAACTATTTATACAACTGAAACTGAAATCAACATAGAGCAAGAAGTTAGAACAGCAATCCAGTTAAAGAAATAGGTTCAAAACATACCTTTTGCGCCATTGGAGTTTCAATTGGATCCTTCAAATTTGAAAGTAGTTGGTATGAGTAAATACAGTGATGCAATAGCAAAGGAGTATGGACCATAGCTACGGAATCTGACCTGAGAACAGTTGCTCTTCTGCTTTAAACATGGAGTTTGGGTTCGCTATGGTGGTCTTCGTGCTTTGGGCACTACAGTTGCTTTACAAACTGCTCATGTGGGGGTACTCTGTGGTGCACCTGGTGCTTTGTCAACTAGAAGTGGGTTACTATCCGCTGGGGTTGCGGTTAGATGGGTTGTAGCTGGTTCTTTGCCCAACGGTGTAAGAGTGCAATCTGGAAGAGTCTCGATTATGTGTGGTGGGGCTAGTTTGTGGGCCAGTACAACCATGGTTTTATCTGCATTGACGGGTAGCACTGTTGAGGGAGTCCTAGATAAGGGGGTATCCGAACAGCCGGACTATCTACTTTGGCCGGACTGTTGGACTATGAAGATACAAGATTCAAGACTTTGTCCCGTGTCCGGATGGGACTCTCCTTGGTGTGGAAGGCAAGCTTGGAGATTCAGATGTAGATCTCCTCCTCTGTAAACCAACCCTGTGTAACCCTAGCCCCCTCCGGTGTCTATATAAACCGGAGGGTTTAGTCTGTAGGACAACAACAATCATACCATAGGCTAGCTTCTAGGGTTTAGCCTCTCTGATCTCGTGGTAGATCAACTCTTGTAATACTCATATCATCAAGATCAATCAAGCAGGAAGTAGGGTATTACCTCCATCGAGAGGGCCTGAACCTGGGTAAACATCGTGTCCCCAGCCTCCTGTTACCATTAGCCTTAGACGCACAGTTTGGGACCCCCTACCGGAGATCCGCCGGTTTTGACACCGACATTGGTGCTTTCATTGAGAATTCCTCTGTGTCATCATGATAAGGCTTGATGGCTTCTGCAACCTTCAACAATGCCGTCCTAGGCGAGGCTTTTCTCCCTGGACAAATCTTCGTGTTCGGCAGCTTCGCACTGCGGGCCAACTCGCTTGGCCATCTGGAGCAGATCGATAGCTATGCCCCTAGCCATCAGGTCAGGTTTGGAAACCTAAACTACACTGCCGACATCCGCGGAGACTTGATCTTCAACGGATTTGGGCCCGTGCCAGGAGCGCCGAACGATCACGACGTGCTCGACCTAGATCTGTAGTCGGAAAGTATTCGGAACATCGCACCTCCCACCGCTCCGAACTCCATTCCAGAGCAGGTCGTGCCTTCCGAGGACGGATGGATGGACCCCGTCCCGAAGGCCGCACACTCACCGGCGTTGGAGCCGTACATAGACTCCTCTCCTAAGGAAATCAGTATCTCCGGACTCCCGGACTCGTCTCCGGCCGTATGTTCTGGACCGCACGCACTCGTGCCCGTCGAATCTAACTGGGCTCCAGTCATGGAATTCACCGCCGCAGATATCTTTCAGCACTCCTCCTTTGGAGACGTGCTAGATTCATTAAGGTCTCTATCTCTGTCAGGAGACTCCTGGCCGGACTATATCTGGCCCGTGTGGGATACGGACAACGAAGAAAATCGTGACCCACCCACCACCCACTTTGTAGCCACTGTCAATGACCTAACAAACATTCTCAATTTCTACCCCAATAACATCGACGGTATGGATGTTGATGATGGGGACGGTCTGGAAACAACGCCCATGAGGCACTGGACAACCACTTCATCATATGATGTCTATATGGTGGACACGCCTAAAGAATACAATGGTGACAAAAAGGACACAACGGAGGATAAACCCCCCGGGGAAAAGCAAAAACGACGGCGCAGACGCTGCCTTAAGTCCAGTCACAGTAAAAATAGCGATAACAACCGAAAATAGGATGACACTCCGGTTGATTCCGAATGCAACAACGACCGTATGGACCCAGCGATGGAGCAGGATAAGCCAGGTCATGCCAAACACAGCCCAGAGCAGACGCTCAATCACAAAAATCCAGAGGGCCGAACCCATCATACTACCTCCCAAGAGGAGAACAGTCCGGTTGACGATGCTTTCATCATCCCGGAGGAATGTTCGAAACAAGATAACCTCCACAGCAAACTCATGGCCACAGCGTGGAGCCTGAAGAAGCAGAAGCAAAAGCTTAAAGCCGCGCAGGATACGCTCAACCGAAGATCGAATAAGGTGCTGGACACCAAAGGGAAATTTGACGATGATCTCCACACAAAGAGCTACCCAAAGCGCAAACTACTACCCGAATTCGATGATGAAGCTGCGGCGCCCGTTCCGCCAAAAAACAATACGACCACTCAGCCGGACCAACCACCTCACGGCTGCAATAGAGCAGCCACCGATACCGCACATGATTTACGAGAGCTCCTGGACAAAAAGGCCAGTGCGGCCAGATCCATCTACGGATCCAGAGGACGTGCTCCAACGCGGGATCATGGTCACCACAGGGATCATACCGATTGAATTCTAGTCCGGAATCAACACTGGGAGCAACAACAGCCGACAGCATACTGCAACACGGCCAGATACAGAGGAGTTGTGCACCCCCTGTGCTTCACCGATGAGGTGCTGGATCATGAATTTTCACATGGATTTAAGCCCGTGAATATAGAGCCATACGACGGAACGACGGACCCTAGAGTCCGGATTGAAGATTCTATCCTCCACATACACATGGCTCGTGGGGATGACCTCCACGCAATAAAATACCTTCCCCTCAAGTTAAAAGGACCAGCTCGTCACTGGCTGAAAGGCCTCCCCGAAAACTCAATTGGTAGTAGGGAGGAACTTGAGGATGCTTTCAGGGCCAACTTTCAAGGAACCTATGTCCGGCCTCCGGACGCTGACGATTTAAGTCACATAACACAGCAGCCCGGAGAGTCAGCCCGCAAGCTTCGGAATAGATTCCTCACTAAGAAGAATCAAATTGTCGACTGTCCGGATGCCGAAGCCTTAGCCGCCTTCAAAAACATTATCCGAGACGAGTGGCTTGCCAGACACCTCGGCCAAGAAAAGCCAAGGACGATGGCAGCCTTAACAAGCCTTATGATCCGATTTTGTGCGGGCAAGGACAGCTGGTTGGCTCGTAGAGGCACCAGCGACCCAGGCACATCCGAAATCCGGGATGGCAACGGGAAGCCACGACGCACTAAGCACAAACGTCGGAATAACGATAGTCCGGACAACACGGCGGTTAACACCGGATTCAGGGGCTCTCGACCTGGTCAAGGGGAAAAGCCATTTAAGGACAGCAAGAGGGACCATCCGTCCTGAATAAAGTCCTGGACAGATTGTGCCAAATCCATGGCACTTCCGACAAACCTGCAAATCATACCCACAGAGAATGTTGGGTCTTCAAGCAGGTCGGCAAGATAAACACCGAACACAAGGAAAGGGACACACCAAGCGAAGAAGAGGATGAGCCTCGTTAGCCGAACACGGGGGGGGGGCAGAAAAAATTCCCACCAGAAGTCAAAATGGTGAATATGGTACACACAACTCACGTAGAGTTCGCCGCCCCCAAATCCAATCCATGGGCGGCCTGCCCGATCACCTTTGATCATAGGGACTACCCGGCCGGTATCCGACACGGAGGATCGGCTGTCTTGGTGCTCGACCCAAAAATTGACGGATATCATCTCACTCGCGTCCTAATGGACGGCGGCAGTAGTCTTAACTTGATATATCAAGACACCATCCGGAGGATGGGGATAGACCCATCCAGAATAAGCCAAAGTAGCGCCGCCTTCAATGGAGTAATTCCAGGCGCCGTAGCCCATTGCTGGGGCTCCCTCGTATTAGAAGTGAGGTTTGGTTCTCCCGACAACTTCAGAAGCAAGAACTTACTCTTCAACATCGCTCCCTTCCGCAGCGATTATCATGCATTGCTTGGAAGAACGGCCTTCGCTTGCTTTAACGCAATACCGAACTACGCCTGCCTTAAACTTAAGATGACCGGTCCACGTGGCGTCATAACCATTGTCAGAAAGACAGAACAGTATGCGGCGGCTCTAGTAGCCAGACATTAAGCGGCCTCTCCTATCGGAAGCATGATCGGTCGTCAAGACCACGCACACGGTTAGACGGGTCCAGTCCATCATTTTTTCACAACAGCCCAGAATAAACCCGCGCTAGGTGCCTTACATGTATCCCCATAAAATGATACTGGGGGCTGTTAGTACATAACAAGGCCCACAATTTGGCTTGCCTCATTAATATGCAAGAATGCCATACCTCGAACATCCCTCGAGACTAACTAACTTCTCGCACGCTTACTCTTTCTTCATGAAGTTTTCGTTTTTCAGACATTCTTCGTGCTACACCCTTCCAGGATACGGCACAACGGAGACAAAGGCGCAGACGTGCAGCAGGGCCCTGCCCAAAGGTTTCTATTTAGATTAAGCCCCTGTGTAAACCTTCTTTACTGTCTTTTGTTGCTTGACATCCCATGGGCATTTCATACACCCATAAGGGACACTGCCGTTATAGGCTTTTCACCACGACAGACCAATGCACGTACCTGGAATTACAGGGTCAAGGGCGTTATTCCGCCCACTATATGTTATAAAGTCCGAATACCCTCGGGAGTGTTCGGCGTCGCAAGTTTGGCCTTATATGCATCAGCTCCGAATCATGTCTTTGGTCAAATGTTGGGTTATCCCGGCTCCTGGGTTTGCGGCCTTACGTTCCGTTCTATCGGCTAAGGCGGCCAAAGGAGAACTACTGCGATTGTGCCCTGGTTATTCCGGATGAGCACCTCATTAGAGAAAGCCGAAAACTGACTGTCATGATACAGCGAGAGACTGGTCAACCACTCGAGGACTCCTCGGAATCTATAGGATTCCTCCGCATTAATGAAGGACCGGTTTTCCGGTCAAGTACGTGCACCGTATCCGGACTCCTACGGCTAAGTGAAGGTGTTACAGCTATATAGTCCGGTTGCCTGGTTCGACGTGCGATCACCTCCTTAACGGACCAAGACGTTGGATCAAGTGTGTTATGCCTATCTTTTCGAACACCACTGCATTATATGTGTGGGGGCTAAAGCCAACGACTGCTAACTTTCACGTTATATGCATACATTAATGGCCACACAGGAGACATCATAATACTTCTAGGAAAAAGTATAAATAACAGCCTCTATATGTAACACATAATTGTTTACAACTCAGTGACTTGTCACTCGAACACAACATTCTTCGAGCACTGAGCCTCTATTCTACAGGCACCTTCTATGACCTGCTCGAAATACTGCTCGGCTGGGTCTTGGCTTCCCGCCGGACCCTGGGTCGCAACGCCGGTGGCATCCATATCTGCCCAATATGTCTTAACACGGGCAAGAGCCATCCGCGCACCCTCTATACATGCCGACCTCTTCATGGCATCGATTTGCGATCTGGCGCCAAATAATCATTGCACCAAACCAAAGTAACTGTCCAGCCTCGGCTCCCTCGGCCATAGATGGTCAATTACAGACCTCATCGCAAGGCCGGATAGTCTATGGAGCTCGGCTATAGCGGCCATCTTCTCATTTAACAACAATGAGCGTACTAGGGCATTAAATTGCTACCAGAACAGCCTCTCCATTTCATTATCTTTATGATCCTTGAACAACTTGGCCGCATCTGCCGCACTCTTCGCCAAGTCTGCATACTCATCTGCAGCGCTAAACAACTTATCCAAGGGAGCATACTTGGGATCTAAAAACTTCATCCGCAATAAGTAAGGATTCCCAGCCGCGATTTCTCCGGCCTGTTGAAGTTCATCCCGCGCGCCCCTAATTTCAGAGTGCATCTCCTTAGCCGAATCCAGCACCTTCTTCAGGTCAGCCGCCTTTGCCTGATTCTCCTTCTTGAGAAGTTCATGCCGGCCGGCGGCGTCCCTCAGCTCAACAACCATCTTGGCTATCTTCTCTTCGCTTCGAAGACGAGCGGCCTGTTCGGCTTTCAAGTCTTCGGCCTCCCGTAGAACAGCCGCATTGCTGATCCGGTCTTGTTCCTTGGCTAGGGCCAGCTCCGCCTTCAGGGCCTCAACAACAGCAGCTCCACCTGCAGCCAACATCATATTACATTAATACTTCAAATACTTTCCACGGTTCCTAAAAACCAAATACGGAAACACCGATTGCATACTCTATGACTCGTCCAATCGCTTGTTCATAAGCGTGATGTCGGCATCCACCACATCAATTTTTCGCCCCAATTCGGCGACTTCAGCAGTCCGGTCTACCGCCGGACCCTTAGAAACCCGCGCATGAATACAGTATGATCAAACCTGGGAATGTGATCCTCCGTTTGCCGCTTAGGGCTGGCAACCAGAGTCTCAGGGGCTACTATCTATACAGAGCACATCTATCGCATACGGTACAACCAAAAAATTGCGCATTGTGTACCTCAAAGCCTTTGAGCAAGCTCCTAAAAGCTTCATTTAACCCACTCGTGGCGAAAGAAATTTTCTCCAACACTGTACCCATTAGTGTACGGTGATCCTCCGAGAGAGCAGCTGACTCTAGGAGGCCCATCAGTATGTCCGTCCGGGCACCGGATTCTCCCAGACCTTTGCCATTGCCCTCCAAAGGAGTCAAACGTGACGGGCTCGGGGCGGCCTAAGTGTTAGCTTCTGGCCTTAGTGTATCTAGACTCCTTCACGACGACACCTTAGGGTCGCCGGCCCCACGGGGCGGAGAGGTAGGTGGGGTTTCGCTCTCCATCATGTCCGGAAGAAGATCCCCCGAAGGCAAACCCTGTTGAGATGAACTGCTAGCCGGACTGTAAAAAGATTCTGGTTATTATTCTCAAAGGGAAAAAGCGATAAGCTTCTTATATATGAACTTACAACTCGGTGGAGGGCTGGCCTGTTGGCGGGCATGACGCGGTGAGGACGTCCTTCGGGGCCGGGCTCCCTGAGGAAGGTTTCTTCCCTTGCTTAAGCGCCTCCATCTCCGAATCTTCAGAGGCAGCCCTTTCCTTTCTGCGGGGGGAGGAGCCCTTGGATTCACCTCCCCGACTATCCTCCCTCGTAGAGACATTAATTCCCTTGATTTGGATGAGCAATGTATGAGGCACACCTTCCCCTTCCGCTTTCCTCGATGGCACTTGGCTTAACGTCCGCTCGAGCATCTTGGCTATGGCCAAACTGGGCGAGCCTTCGGGAAGGGGGGCCGGACACCTGATTCTCTCCGCCTTGCTAAGCCAATCCTGGTTGCGCACAGTGTTCAGAACAATGCTATGACAAATATAAGCAAAGTGTTTGGTTATAAGGTTACTTACTTGGGTATCTGGGTGATTGCAGCTCAGGCCCGCATCCTCGATGGTGTCCGGACACTTTATTCATGGTCCGAAGAACAACTTATACATCCCTTCGGGCGTTGTGCCGAGGAAGTGCTGAATGGTTCGCGGGCCTTCTGGATTGAACTCCCACATCCGAAGAGGCCGATGTTTGCACGGCAGGGCCCGCCGAACTAGCATTACCTGGATTGTTTTGACAAGACTAATGTCCCTCTCGAGAAGCTCCCGAATGCGGCTCTGCAGCATCGGTACATCGTTCACGGGTCCCCAGTTTGGTCCCATGTTGGCCCATGACGCCAGTTGAGGAGGGGGGCTCGAGCGGAAGGCGGGTGCGGCCGCCCACTTTGAGCCTCGGGGAGCTGTGACATAGAACCACCTCCGTTGCCATAAATCAGATACCTCCGGGAAGGAGCTTTCGGGCCACGGGGCATCAGCATTCCTGCCTATTATGGCGCCTCCGCACTCTGCGTGTCGCCCCTTAATCATCTTCGGCTTCACATTGAAAGTCTTGAGCCATAAGCCGAAGTGGGGGGTAATATGCAGGAAGGCTTCACACACGACGATAAACGACGAGATGTGGAGGATGGAATCCGGAGCTAGATCATGGAAATCTAGCCCGTAGTAGAACATGAGCCCTCTCACAAAGGGATCAAGAGTAAGGCCCAAGCCCCGGAGGAAGTGGGAGACAAATACGACGCTCTCGTTGGGCTCAGGAGTGGGAATAACCTGTTCGGGAGCAGGAAGCCTCTGCTTGACATCGGCGGTCAAATACCCGGCCTCCCTGAGCTTCGCAATATCCTCCTCTATGACAGAGGAAGCCTTCCACTGGCCTTGATGGCCATATCGGGACATGATCGAAGATCCGGGGTGCTTAGGCTCGAGCTTTGGGTGTTGGAACTCAGGGTGCGAGATGCGCGTGCGTGGAGATAGAGGGATAGGCCTCGACTCCCTTATAAAGGGGGGGAAGAAAATCAAGCGTCCCCAAGCGTGGTCATTCTGGACTTGCCTAAAAGCACGGAGTCATGCCAACAGGCACGATTGGATTACCCATACCCGTATTGATGAGGATCCCATAGTAAGAGGGACACGATCTCTGCTTCGACAAGACGTGCCAATGGAACCGCCTCGTAATGTGCACGGTAGCCTTCTATAAATAAAGCGGTTTGAATAAAAATCGGACCGCGGTGTGACGTTTCAAAGAGTTGTCAGCAGATCGGATTCGTGGATTATTATTCTCTCTACGGTGGTATATGGGATTTATCTTACAGAGTCGGACATGGTCCTTGTGTTCGGAATTTATCTTGGAGTATTCAGAGATGGAACCCGCCTCGCAATGCCAAAGACAATCTACGCGCCGGACTTGTCGTCATTGAAGCCTGGTTCAGGGGCTACTGGGGGAGTCCTGGATAAGGGGGTATCCGGACAACCGGACTATGTAATTTGGCCGGACTGTTGGACTATCAAGATACAAGATTGAAGACTTCGTCCCGTGTCCGGATGGGACTCTCCTTGGCGTGGAAGGCAAGCTTGGCGATTCGGATGTAGATCTCCTCCTTTGTAAACCGACCCTATGTAACCCTAGCCCCGTCCGGTGTCTATATAAACCGAAGGGTTTAGTCCGTAGGACAACAATAATCATACCATAGGCTAGCTTCTAGGGTTTAGCCTCTCTAATCTCATGGTAGATCAACTCTTGTAATACTCATATCATCAAGATCAATCAAGCAGGAAGTAGGGTATTACCTCCATCGAGAGGGCCCGAACCTGGGTAAACATCGTGTCCCCAGCCTCCTATTACCATTAGCCTTAGACGCACAGTTCGGAACCCCCTACCCGAGATCCGCCGGTTTTGACACTGACAACTGTCTCGTGAAGAACGGGTTTTTGCTCCCTTAGATACTGCCATCACCCCCTCCATTTCAAATGGCTGATAAACAAGAAAAGAAATTGAACGTACAGACATTGTACACTACTAGAATCAGCAGATTTGCCGTTCGCCCATTCTTTGCCGTCTACTAGCTGACGGCAAAGGTAGGCTTTGCCATAAGACAGTAGAAAGCGGACGGCAAAGAGGCAGCGGACGGCAAAGAATGGCTTTGCCATAAGCCATCTCTTTGTCGTCTGCTAGCGGACGACAAAGAAAGATTTGCAGTCAGCTTGCGGACGGCAAAGAGGGGGTTTGGCCCACTGGCTGTCAACCCCTAAAGGGGCCCCTCTTTGTCGTCCGCTAGCAGATGACAAATCTTTCTTTGCCATCTGAGGGGGTTTGGCCCACTGGCTGTCAACCCCTAACGGGGCCCCTCTTTGTCGTCCGCTAGCAGACGACAAAGAGAGGGTGGACAGCAAAGCTTCAAAATTGACTTAATAGCCATGCCCCCGTCATCGCCCTCTCTCTGTCTCCTTTCCTCTTTCTTCCTCCCTCATGCCACCCCACCCATGCCGTCACCGCCGCACCCTCCCTGCGCCGTCACCACCCCCTCCCGCCCCGTTACCGCCCCTCCCTGCCTCCCGACCCCCCCCCCCCCCCCCCCCGAGCCTCCCCATCGCCGCCTCCCCGCCACAGCCGCGGGTTGACCTCCCCCCGAGGAGCGCCGCCCGTCGTCGCCCCATCGCCGCCCCGCCTTGTCGCCGCTCCATCGCCTCCTCCTCCCTGACCCGTAGCCGCCCCCACGGTGAGCCCTTGCCACCCCCCTGTCCTATTTTCTTTTCTGTTTAGATTAGGTTATTTAGTTTAAGTTTTTCAGTTTAGGTTTAATTAGTTTAGGTTATTTAGTTTAATTAGTTTAGGTTTAATTAGTTTAAATAGTTTAGGTTTAATTAGTTTAGGTTTAGGTTGAATTAGTTTAGGTTATACAGTTAGCTGGATTAGATTAATTAGATTAGATTAGATTATATTAGATTAGTGTTAGATTTTAGTTAAATAGTCATAATTAAAGGAAGTTAAAAAAGATGAAAAAAAAGAAGAAAAGTAGAATAAGTAGAAGGGGGAAGAAGAAGAAGAAGAGGAGGAGGAGGAGGAGGAGGAGGAGGAGAAGAAAAAGAGGAGAAGATGAGAATAAAAGAGGAAAAAGTAAAAGAAGGAAGAAGAAAAATAAGAAGAAGAGGAGGAGGAAGAGTTCTGTTTTTTCTGTTTTAGATAATAGATACAATAGATATATAGTTAGCTAGATTAGATTATATGATACTAGATTAGTGTTAGGTTTTAGTTAAATAACCTAAGGTCGCGAGTGTCGTGGTCGAGGGTCGAGGGGTCGGGGTGTCGTGTCGAGGGTCAAGGGGTCGAGGTGTCGTGTCGAGGGTCAAGGGGTTGAGGATTTGCTATCCCGACCATGACACCCCGACCCCCTGACCCCGACCCCTCGACCCTCAACCACGACACCCCGACGCCTCGACCCTTGACACTACACCCTGACACCCTGACCCCTCGACCCCCGACACGACACCCCGAAACTTTTTATTATGTTCATGATGATGATACACACTAATTTTTTATTATGTTTATGTTGTACTAATTTCGTTTACTCTTTCTCATTGCAGGTGTTGACATATGGTGGGCTTGGATCGAGAGCGCTCCAATCCTCCTACCTCGGCGCCTGGGAGGGGTGTTGTTATTCCACCCCACAACCTTCGGAGGGCGCTGGTAGACAACATGCACACACACCCCCAGCATCTTCGGCGGGCGCTTCTTCTTCTACCGGGAGAGGAGGTCAGGGGAAGAAGAGGGGTAGAGGTGGACGGGGTGTTGGCAGAGGTAGGAAGGTTGTTTTGCCTTCCTCACCGCCACCACCCGCTGAGTCTCCGGACCACCGAAGTGCTCCGTCTGAGGTGGACCCGTCTGACCTGGACCCGTGTCAGACTCCGGTCCACGAGCCTCGGGACGATGAGCCTCTGGTCGCCGAGCCAAGAGTCGATGAGGCTCTGGTGGCCGAGCCTCAGGTCCTAGTGTCTTCCTCCTAGGAGACTCGGGTCCCACAGTCTTCCTCCCAGGAGACTAGGGTCCCAGAGTCTTCGTCCCACGTGACTCTAGAGACTAGCGACCATGATGATAATCTCGACGAGACCTTATCTGAGGATAGCTACAGCAAGAACGAGCGGGTTGAGGAGGGCAAGAGGGTCTACCAGCGTGGTAGTACTAAGCTACCTTCCGTGTCGGTAACCCGTGACCAGAGGTGGTTGATTCAGCCTAATGGGGAGAAGTAAGTGCATTAATTTACTCTTTTTAACCTTTTTCCTTCATGTTTGTTCAAATTAATATCTAATGTGTTGGCCTTGTCATACTGCAGGGGTTGGGTACACGCAGATAAGGTCCGCAGGCCCAACCAGGTCCTTGGTACTCTAGTCCGGCACCACTTCCTGGGGTGGGTCACATTGCTCGGTGAGGGTGAGATTCTATAGCTAGCACTCACCTGGGAGTTGTACCAGGCTGCCCTGGCCCCGCTGGGGGAGATAGTCGACGGTGTTGTGTGCGATACGGCGGCCGACATTGTGAGGCGGCGGTCTTGGGTAAGTTATCCTTTACAAAATTAAAAATCAACAGTACCTAGTGATTGTAATAGTGATCGGTGTTGTCTTGTTTGATTGCAGACCTTCTACAGGTGTCTTGAGGAACACGAGGCGGAGGCGGCTATGGTTCTCGAAGCCGAGTGCAAGCGCCTACTTCGGAACACACGGCACGAGGCTCAGGTCCAGGATGTCCAAGACTACTATGCCTCGACTAACATCAGGATGCAGAAGAAGAAGTGCCGCCTCGAGTATCTGAGTAAGGAGAAGTACATGATGGTAATTGCCTATTCTTAAGGCCTGGTATCAGTTTCCTTGATTTGATTCGTAGGCGTAGCGCTGGAATTTCTCTTTGTATAACTTAGGTGCCCCCGAGATGGTGTGCGGATAAGATGGACTGTTGGGAGAGGTTGGTGGATGAGTGGTGCTCTCCCCAATGGCTAGCCACCCACAACAAGGCCAGGGACAAGCGTGCCCAGATGTGAGGTATGCCGCACCATCAAGGGAGCTCCAACCTATTTGAGTATGGGGATCACTTGGCATGTGGTTTGATTCATGCAATTTCATTCTTCATGCTAGCTTTAATTACTAATTTACCCCTGTTCCTCTCTTTCAGGCAAAATACAATAAGAAGGAGGTGCTGCCACTGTACAACCTCTATGCCATGGCCCATAGTGCCCCATTCAAGAAGGCCAAGGCATTCTCAAAGGATGACCTCAATCATCCAGAGAGCTTCACCAACATCTCCTCCCACAACAATCTTATGAGGTACAGAGACTGGGGGAAAGAGATGAAAGGCGAGGAGTTCAACCCGAGCCAGAGTCCTTTTGATCCTGAGCTCGTGATGCTATCTGGTGATTGGAGGAAACATGGCCACATAGCCATTGGGGATGGGATCATACGTTCTCCTAGAAGTCTCTCGGAGATCAAGAAGCGGCAAATGAAGTCTCTTCCTGACATGGGGCCTCGACCACGGCCAGTGGATCTCGCTATCGAGGCTAGGGCCCAGGAGTTTGTGGCAGAGGCAACCAGGCAGGCGGACGAGAAGGTGAGGCACATGGAGGAGAGGATGGCTAATATATTGGAGGCGGAGAGGAACCGGAACGACGCGAGTCACCGGGCCCTATATGAGATGCTCGTGGTAAGTTTCTCCCGCATACTAGTCAAATCATGCACGCAATGTTCGTTTCATTACTGACTCATATGACTGACTCGTGAAAACAAAATGTGCAGACCGTGTGCGAGAAAGCCAGCCAGACCCCTCCGCCGATGCCCCAGATTGCTATAGCGGACACTGTGAGTTTCATTTGAATGGTCATTAGTTACTAGTATTCACATTTCAGTTGCATCATGCTAACTAAACATTGCAAATGATCTTTCGCGCAGCACGCCTCCCACAAAGGATTGACCGATCCTTCTCTGTCTCATAGTGGCGCAACCCCGACCGGCCCTTCACCTCCCGGGTCATGGTAAGTTTTCCCAAGTGCTTAGCTAGTTCATTTATGACATAATTAGCTCACTTGGGTATAAAATGGCATAACAACCTAGGATAGGTCAATAATGATCTATAACTAGCTTAGCTACTTCATTTATGACATAATTAGCTCACTTAGGTACAAAATGGCACAACAACCTAGGATAGCTCAATAATGATCTATAATTAGCTTAGCTACTTCATGTATGACATAATTAGCTCACTTAGGTACAAAATGGCATAACAACCTAGGATAGCTCAATAATGATGTTGGATTTTGGGTTCCGGTAGACCCTTTAGATTCGAACACTGGGGTGCACACGGAGATTTCGCCCTCTACCTACCTGCGCCTCACCGCCTCGCTATGGATCTAAGCTATGAAAAGAGCAACACAAGAGACACAATGTTTATACTAGTTCGGGCCACCATTGTGGTGTAATACCCTACTCTAGTTTGTGGTGTGGTGGATTGCCTCTTGGGCTGATGATGAATAATACAAGGAAGAATAACCTCGCGAGGGTCTATTCTTGGCTGGTGCGATGAACTGCTAGAGGGAGTTCAATCGCTCTCCCAGATGATGATCCGGTCGATTTCTAGATGCCTCTACATTGTGGGTGGCTAGTCCTATTTATAGGCAAAGGCCCTGGGCCTCTTCCCAAATATTGAGCGGGAAGGGCGCCAACAATTGGCCATTTTGAAGGGGAACATCTAGTACACTTATCCTGACTAAAGTTGGTCCTCGCCTGCCAAAGGCTCTGGTGGTGACGCCGGCTTGGGCTCCACGATGACCTCCATCCTGCCGTTCTGCTGGTCTTGGTCTTGTTGCACCGAAATGGATGCCTTTGCTTGATGCTCTTGCCTGCGCTTGCTCCCTTTGCACCAAAGAGGAAAGGGAGGACACTGCGAGGGCTGGCGCCCGCCTGGCGCCCTTGGTCGTCATGGCTTGCATCATGGGCACCTCGTGAGGTACCCCGCCTTGATCTCTCCGCCTCCTCGCGAACCAGCCTGATGAGGCCGTGCCTGAGGAAGCTTCTTGTCGTCCGCCCCGCGAGGCTTGGCCCCTCGCGAGGGTCTTGAGCTCGTCCTGATGAAAATGGGCCGCGCTGGGCCGCCCCTTGAGCCACGCTGCAGGCTGCAGGCAGGCAAGTCTGGGGACCCCCGTTCCCAGAAGATAGTAGCCCCCGGGCCCAAGGCGCGCCCGGACTTGGCTGAGCAGAGAAGCGAAGGGGCAAGTGCGAAGCGTGGCGGTCCCTAACAGCCTACGGCCTTGGGCGCCGCGTGGCAGTTGATTGGACGTGGACGGCTCCGCTTCCCCACGATGCCTCGGCAACTGCGCGAACTGACAAGTCCCTGCATGCAAAGCGGGTCATGATTACCTGTGATCGTGGAGGCCGGCGGTTAGCCTCCTCTGTCTATAAGTACGGGGCGACGCCTGCCCTTCCGGTCCATCCCTTCTCGCTTCTCTTTCTTATTCATGGCTCTGCCAAAGAGGTTCTCAGCCGCGGAGAAAGGGAAGGCCCGCCAGGCGGGGCCTGACCTTCCCCTGCCCAAGCGCGGTCGAGGCCGCCCCCGCAAACACCCTGTGACTCCCATGGTGGCTCCTCGCGGCCGTGGAGGTGATCTCCCGCATGGTGACGGGCGGCAGGCCGCCGCTGGGGGGCGCGCCATGGCCGCGCAACCCCCTAGGCCTCGCTCCCACTTGGCAGAGGTTCTGCCGGAGTTCGTTGTGTGGTCGGCGGAACCGGCCAGCACCCGGCTCCAACTTCCTCGCTCCCTCCTAGGTGAGCTTCCGGCTGGCGCCCCGGGCGGCCTCTGGCTTTAGGCGGACGGTTGCTGCAGCCGAGCCTCCTGGGCTTCGCTGGAGGTCTCTGCAGCCGGGAGCCTGGCTCTGACCCGCGGCTGGCAAACGTTTGCCCGCGCGCGATCTGAGCCGGCGGTGCACCCTGCACTTCAAATTCGACGGTGATGCCACCCTCTACGTGAGGGTGTTTTCGGAAGATGGTCGCCGCGTTGGGTGCTGCCCTAAGAACGATGATCATGGCCGTGGATCCACCCCTAGTGATGATGAAGACGACAGCACGCGCATGGTCGGCGGCGCTCGTGGTTCATCGAGCTTCGACAGCTCTTCTTCGGGCAGCAGCTCCTCCAGCGGTGGCCGCGATCGGCCCCCGCACCGCCGCGCCCGCCTGGAGGGAGGTAGAGGGTCCGCCCGCCATCGCGCCTTGGTGAAGCGCGAGATGGAGTCCTCCTAAGCTCCGGAGGCAGTTCGAGCCTCCATCGCGAGTTGGTCGGGCGAGTCGCGCTCGTTTTGTTCTTTTTTTTCTTCTCTTTTCCTGCGCAAAGAGACAACAGTGTAGGGACCCACGAGGGTGCGCTTGGACTATTGCTGTTAATTATCTTACTACTTCCGCTATTCTGATATTGTGCCTTTGTGCAGCGCGCCTGCGCGCAGAAATTACTTAGCTCGGGGGGAGGCCTGCTGTGGCCTTTTCTTCCCGAGGCCGAGGCCTCGTCGAACGCTTTGAGTCCTGCGAGGGTTAGTCTGAAGAGGTAGCTCCCGGCCTCAGCCGCAGAGGCGACCGACCCAGGTCCTGTGTTCGTGCCGCGGTGCCCGTGGGGCACGGATTGGAGGGGTGCTCCTGTAGTGGACCCGGGTAGGGAAGCCTCGAATGATAAGGGCAGAAAACACTCGCGAGGGTGCCCGCATTGCTCCCTCGCGACACTTGCGCGAGAGAAATCGGGGCAGGAGAGCGAAAAAGCCAAAGACGACAACAACTTCAATAAAACCTCGAATGGGGATGAACAGCCAACTGCAGAAAGCAAATGAGAAAAGCCGCGTCCGGCACCTAATCTAGTCTTTGACGTCTTCTCACCAGCACAGAGCTAAGTGCTGCCACTTGGCGTGGGAGGGAGCCCCAGGGCCTAAGGTCGGCGCTCCTGAGACTCCAGGGCGTGTACAGCCCCACTCATTATTACGTGAGAGTGTCACGGGCGGCGAGCTTCACAGGCATTGTCCTTCTTCACAGGCTCCGGGCCTTTCTCGGGAGGATAAACTTCACAGGTGCTTGCCTTCTTCACAGGCACCGGGCCTTTTCCAAAATGCGACAACTTCACAGGCGTTCGCCTTCTTCACAGGCTCTGGGCCTTTTCCAAAACGGAACAGCTTCACAGGCGTTCGCCTTCTTCACAGGCTCTGGGCCTTTTCCAAAATGCAACAGCTTCACAGGCGTTCACCTTCTTCACAGGCTCTGGGCCTTTTCCAAAATGCAACAGCTTCACAGGCGTTCGCCTTCTTCACAGGCTTTGGGCCTTTTCCAAAACGCAACAACTTCACAGGCATTCGCCTTCTTCATAGGCTCTGAGCCTTTTTAAGGGTAAAATCTCCGAAGGTGCTGGATGTTCCACGCGTTCTGGACGGGTACCCCCTCCTGAGTCTCCAAGCGCGCGGAGCCGGGCTTGGAAACATGAACAACCTTGAACAGGCCCTCCCACATGGGAGAGAGCTTATGCAGTCCCTCCCTAGAGAGAACCCGCCTGAGCACGAGGTCCCCTACCTCGAGAGTCCTAGGGCGGATGTTGCGGCAGTGGTATCGCCCCAGTGCTTGTTGGTATCTTGCTGCTCGGAGCGCAGCCTCCCGACGACGCTCCTCCCCCAGCACGAGGTCCGTCCCCGCATGGCGTCGTGCTGCGCCTCATCGAACGCCAGGACCCGTGCGGAACGATGCCTGACCTTGTGAGGGAGGACCGCTTCAGCTCCATAGACCAGGAAGAATGGGGTCTCTCCAGTTGGCTTGGTCGCGGTCATGCGGATGGACCACAGCACGGACTGAAGCTCGTCATACCAACCTCGGCCGCAGGCCTCCAACTTCTTCTTGAATGTCCTGGTCTTGATGCCTCTCAGGACCTTCGCGTTGGCCCGCTCGGCCTGACCGTTGCTCCGGGGGTGCGCCACTGAAGCGTAGCATATCTACGTTCCAAGGTTAGCACAGTATGTTTTGAAGAACTTACTGGTGAACTGCTAACCGTTGTCGGTGATGATGCGGTTCGGCACCCCGAACCGGCTCACGATGCCCTTGATGAACTTGACCGCAGACCCTGCAGGGATGGTGCGGACGGCTTGCACTTCAGCCCACTTAGTGAACTTGTCCACGGTGACGTAGAGGTAGAGATAGCCCCCTGGCACCCGAGGAAACGGACCCAGGATATCCAGCCCCTAGACTGCGAATGGCCATGAGAGGGGTATAGTCTGCAGACCTCCAGCCGGCTGATGGATCTTCTTGGCATGGAACTGGCAGGCCTCGCAAGCCTTTGCCAGTTCGACAACATCATTGAGCGCAGTGGGCCAATAGAATCCACTGCGGAACGCCTTGCCAATGAGGTTCCGCGATGATGAGTGATGCCCACAGTCTCCCCCGTGTATATCCGCCAGCAGTTCCTTCCCTTGCTCCCTGGTGATGCAGCACAGGGACACATCATTCGGTCGCCTCCGATAGAGCTCTCAATCCCTGATGCAGTATGCTGTGGCTTGCCGTGCCATGCACTCCACTTCCTCCTCCTTCTCTGGCAAGGTCCCTTGCATCAGATAGCTCCGGAGCTCCGTGATCCAGCACCCCTCCCGAGGCTCCATTGTCAAGAGCAGACGCGCTCCTGAGGCCGGGCCACAGACCGGGGCTCCAGAGGCTGGCGGCTGGGGGAGCTCCTCCCGAGGCTGCACTGCGCTTGATAGTGATGGCGTGGCCGAGGGCTTGAAGAGCCGTTCTTCGAAGACGCCAGGCTCCTGAGGTAGCCGCCTGGATGCTCGTTTGGCGATGTCATCGGCCTCCTGATTTGTGCCATGGGGCACATGCTGTAACTCCAGCCCCCAGAACTGCTTCTCCATCCTGCGGACCTCCGCAAGGTAAGCTTCCATGTGCTCATCCCTCGGCTCGTATACTTTGTTGGAGAAGTTGACGAGGAGTTGCGAATCTCCCTTGATGGTAAGGCGCTTCACTCCTAGGGCGGCCGCGGCCTTCAGACCTGCTATTGGGCCTTCATATTCTGCTATGTTGTTGGAGACCTTTTCTCCGTGCTGGAAACAGAGCTGCACGACGTAGTAGATCTTGTCTTGAGTAGGAGATATAAGCACCACGCCAGCCCCCGCGCCGTGCCTGGAGAATGCCCCGTCGAAGTACATGACCCAACCGTCCAGCGCCTCGCTTCCCGGGGAGAGGGATCGATCCTCATCAGCCCTGAGGCCCGGCGCCTCCGCCCATTCTACCATGAAATCCGCCAAGGCGGCCCCCTTGATGACTCTGGTTGTGCTGAATTCGAGCTGAAACGCTTGCAGTTCAATGTTCCACTCGGCGACTCTTCGAGCCGAGTTAGGGCTCCTGAGCACCCTTTCCAAAGGGTACGCTGAGACAACCTTGATGGGGTGGCCCTAAAAATAATGCCGCAGCTTGCGCGAGGCCACCAATAGCGCTAGGAAGAGTTTCTGAGGCATGGGGTACCGCGCCCTCGCATCCTGCAACACCGTGCTGATGAAGTACAAAGGGTGTTCGACAAGGTTGGGAGTGCTGGTGTCGATGGCGCCCTCCGGAGACCGTGGCGCCTCCTGAGACAGGGGAGCCCCTAGTGGCTGGTCGCTAGGGGGAGGGGTCTTCGCTGCCCCGAGTGTGTTCTCCTGTGACGGCTGACCCTTCTTGGCTGTGGTAGCAGTCTCTGTGGGTCTTCCTTGTTCACGCTTCACTTCGACATGGGCAGATGCCGTGGCTTTGTTCCGACGCTCCTCTCTAACCGCCACCAGGGCTGCGCTAGCGGAGTAGGGAGTGGCTGCAAGGTAGAGCACCAGGGGCTCCTGAGGGCGTGGGGCCACCATTACAGGAGGACTAGTTAGGTACCTCTTGAGGTCTTGGAATGCCTTGTCGGCCTCTTCAGTCCATTCAAAGGGTCCCTTTTTCTTCATCAGTTGGAAGAAAGGCAGTGCCCGCTCCCCCAACTTGGAGATGAAGCGTCCTAGTGCCGTCACGCACCCAGTGAGCTTCTGCATTTCTCTGAGGGTCTTTGGCAGGCTCATTTCCTCGACCGCCTTGACCTTTTCTGGGTTAGCCTCGATGCCTCTGTGAGACTCGAGGAAGCCCAAGAGCTTGCCTGAGGGGACCCCAAACACACACTTCTCTGGGTTGAGCCGCAGGCTCACAACGTTGAGGCTCGTGAAGATTTCCTCCAGGTCTTGTATCAGGGTCTTGGCCAAGCGAGACTTCACCACAATGTCATCGACATAAGCCTTGATGTTTTTCCCGAGCTGCGGGCCCAAGGTGATGTGCATCAGCCGCTGAAAGGTCGCCCCTGCATTGCGCAGTCCGAACGGCATGCATGTGTAGCAGTATACCTCACACAGGGTTAGAAAGGCCGTTGTTTCCACATCTTCTACCGCCATCTTGATCTGGTGATACCCAGAGAAGGCATCCAAGAAACATAACAGGTTGCACTCGGCGGTGGAGTCGACGATCTGATCGATGCGGGGGAGCAAAAACGGATCTTGCGGGCAAGCTTTGTTGAGGTTGGTGAAGTCGACACACATACGTTCCTTCCCCCCTTTCTTTGGCACAATAACTGGGTTGGCCAACCAATCCGGGTATTGGACCTCGTGAATGACCCCTGCAGCTTCCAACTTGCGGGTCTCTTGGATGATGAAAGCCTGCTTTTCCGTGGACTGCCGCCTTGCTTTCTGCTTCACGGGGCGGACATTGGGGCACACGTTGAGGTGTAGCTCGATTACGCCTCTAGGGATCCCCGCCAGCTGATCGGGCTCCCATGCGAATACCTTCTTGTTCGTGCGCAGGAACTTGACCAGGGCCTCTTCCTGCTTGGGCTCGAGGTTGGCGCCTATGGTGAAGGTGGCGTCAGTGGATCCGTCCTCGTCAACCAGCATCTGTTTGGTTTCTGCCTTGTCTTGGGTGAACAACTGCTTCTTCTTGGCTGGCGCAACCCCCTTGGGCTCAGGGGCGTCCGAGTCTGCAGGCTGCGCCGAAGCCGCCGCCTTAAAGGCGAGCTTGAGCGCTTGCAACGCATCCCCGGTGTCTCCGCACACGGTGAGGACGCCGCTGCTCCCGGGCATTTTCATGAGGTTGTATGCCGGGTGAGTCGCGGCCATGAATCGGGCCAGCGGTGGGTAGCCGAGGATGGCATTGTACGAGAGGCCGATGGGGGCAATGTCGAAGTCGATTAGCTCCGTGCAGAAGTTGTCGTAGGTGCTGAAGGTTACCGGGAGACGGATCTGCCCCAGGGAGCTGGATGACCCGCCCCCAACACCCAAGAAGGGCCGGCTGGGCTGAAGCCGCCCCGGTGGTATGTGGAGGAGGCTGAAACTTTAATCGAGAGCATGTTGAGGACCGAGCCGCCGTCGATGAGAGTCCTCGTGACAGCCACCTGGCAGATGGTGGGGGTGCACAGCATCGGGAGCGCGCCCGAGCAGGCTGCGTTGGAGGGGTGGTCCTCCGAGCTTAAGGCCAGATCGGCCTTGAGCGCCGACCGACCTGAGGGAGCCCCCTGCCGCATGGAGGTAGCACCAACCTGGCAGACTAATGGCTTTACGCGGTGGCCTGAAGGTGGCGCCTGCGAGCCGCCCAGGAGGGCCGCGACGACCGGGGCAGGCGGCGCGCTGCTCATTGCAGGGCGAGTCGCGGTGTCGACGGAGAGCGGGTCGGTGGAAGGAAAAGCCCCGGCGCACCCCTACCTGGCGCGCCAAATGTTGGATTTTGGGTTCCGGCAGACCCTTTAGATTCGAACACTGGGGTGCATGCGGAGATTTCACCCTCTACCTACCTGCGCCTCACCGCCTCGCTATGGATCTAAGCTATGAAAAGAGCAACACAAGAGACACAGGGTTTATACTAGTTCGGGCCACCATTGTGGTGTAATACCCAACTCTAGTTTGTGGTTTGGTGGATTGCCTCTTGGGCTGATTATGAATAATACAAGGAAGAACAGCCTCGTGAGGGTCTGTTCTTGGCTGGTGCGATGAACTGCTAGAGGGAGTTCAGTCGCTCTCCCAGATGATGACCGGTCGATTTCTAGATGCCTCTACCTTGTGGGTGGCTAGTCCTATTTATAGGCAAAGGCCCTAGGCCTCTTCCCAAATATTGAGCAGGAAGGGCGCCAACAATTGGCCATTTTGAAGGGGAACATCTAGTACACTTATCCTGACTAAAGTTGGTCCTCGCCTGCCAAAGGCTCTGGCGGTGACGCCGTCTTGGGCTCCACGATGACCTCCATCCTGCCGTTCTGCTGGTCTTGGTCTTGTTGCACCGAAATGGATGCCTTTGCTTGATGCTCTTGCCTGCGCTTGCTCCCTTTGCACCAAAGAGGAAAGGCAGGACACTGCGAGGGCTGGCGCCCGCCTGGCGCCCTTGGTCGTCATGGCTTGCGTCATGGTCACCTCGTGAGGTACCCCGCCTTGATCTCTCCGCCTCCTCGCGAGCCAGCCTGACGAGGCCGTGCCTGAGGAAGCTTCCTGTCGTCCGCCCCGCGAGGCTTGGCCCCTCGCGAGGGTCTTGAGCTCATGCTGATGAAGATGGGCCACGCTGGGCCGCCCCTTGAGCCACGCCGCAGGCTGCAGGCAGGCAAGTCTAGGGACCCCCGTTCCCAGAACGCCGACAAATGATCTATAGTTAGCTTAGCTACTTCATGTATGACATAATTAGCTCACTTAGGTTCAAAATGGCATAACAACCTAGAATAGTTCAATAATGATCTATAATTAGCTTAGCTACTTCATTTATGACATAATTAGCTCACTTAGGTACAAAATGACCTACACGCTTAGCATTTTTACCTACCTTAGCTAAAAAATGGCATTTTACCTACCTTAGTTAGAAGAAGAATAAGGAAGAAGAAGAAGAAGCAATCTTCTTCTTCTTCTTCTTCTTCTTCTTCTTCTTCTTCTTCTTCTTCTTCTTCTTCTTCTTCTTCTTCTTCTTCTTCTTCTTTTTATTCTTCTCTTCTTTTTCTTCTTCTTCTTCTTCTTCTTCTTCTTCTTCTTCTTCTTCTTCTTCTTCTTCTTCTTCTTCTTCTTCTTCTTCTTCTTCTTCTTCTTCTTCTTCTTCTTCTTCTTCTTCTTCTTCTTCTTCTTCTTCTTCTTCTTCTTCTTTTTCTTATAGCTAGTCGTCTTCTTCTTCTTCTTCTTCTTCTTCTTCTTCTTCTAACTTTCAACTTTCCTAATTTGCAGATTTGCTTGAGATGAGGAAGCTAGCATTGATGGAAACTTGTTGCAAACTTGTACTTGTGCTTGTGCTTCCTTTTTATTTGTGGAAACTTGTTGGATATGTTGTTGGTTGGAAACTTGTTGGATATCTCTTGTTGCAAACTTATTGTATATATGGAAATGTTGGAAACTTGTATATATCTCTTGTTGGAAACTTATTGTTGAAATTATTTTGAAATATGTACACACACGCACACACACACACACACACACATATATATATATATATGTGTGTGTGTGTGTGTGTGTGAAATTCTATCAAAATTGAATGAATTTAAGAAGAAATAGAAAAAAATCAGGGGCTATATAGACACTTTGTCGTCCGCCAGCGGACGGCAAAGAGCTTTGCAGTCCGCCAGCACACGGCAAAGCTGCCATGTGGCAGCTACTTGTGCAACCTGGCAATTAGGGGCTGGCCTATTTGGCAGATTTGCTGTCAGCCAGCAGACGACAAAGGCCTTTGCATCTTTGTCGTCCGCTGGCTGACGGCAAACACCTCGTTAACCACTTAACGGACTTGAACTACCACGTGTGTCGTCTAAGCTCTTTGTCGTCCGCTGGCTGGCGACAAAGCCTTTTTCATCTTTGCCGTCCGCCAGCTGACGGCAAAGATCCCTTTGCTGTAGCCTATTCAGCCGGACCTATTGCTGTCTACTAACTGACGACAAAGGTCTTTGTCGTCCGCCATGTATGCCTTTGTCGTCAGCCTTGGCGGACGGCAAAGTTCCTAATTCCTCTAGTGGTATGAATGACAGATGTGGTAATTCATATATATGTTGTCTAACCAAACATGACAGCATGACACAATTTCACATATATGATGCCTAACTAAACAAGATAGCATGACACATTTTCAGATATATGATGGATAACTTAACATGATATAATGGGATAATTCAACATATGATGAGTATCTAAACAGGATGACATGACAAAACTGTATGATGTCTTTCTAAAATAGGTTGGGATGAAATAATTCACATACATGTTGTCTAAGTATACAGGATGGCATGATATAATTGACATAATTGATTCATATACTAAGCAACTGACACTCACATGTATGATCTCCAAACTAAGCAGATGGAATTCAATATTGTGCATATGATGTCTAAACTAAGCAATGCAAGACACCATATGCATGATATGAGAAATATAAACATTGCAACTTAGAGCATACACCTCAGGTGGGATATAGGACTGGTCATCTGTCTCTGAATCCTCCTCTGAGGAGCTCCCTGTAACCATCGAGATATATGCTTCAACAGGTACCATTGCCTGCTCTGAACACCTTGTTTTCACTCCAGATTTTTCCATAACCGGCTCAAACGGCTGATACACATGAAGAGTAGTTCAATATACACAGATTGTCGACAAATGGAATACATAACAAAAAAAAGATGCCATGAGATAATTCACATATATTATGCCTGGCTACATGGCGGTGCATAATTCACATATATGATAATTGGCTGAAAAACATGGCATTGCATAATTCACATATATGATATAGAAAGCAAACAAGAGGCATTCACACAAAGCATGTCTAATCTAAGCAGATGGCATGGCAATGCAAGACACCATATGCATGATATGAGCAATATAACCCTGCCAAGTTAGAGCATGCACCTCGGGGGGGGGGGGGATATGAATGGTCATCTGTCTCTGAATCCTCCTTTGAGGAGCTATCTGTAACCAGCAAGAAATTTGCATCGACAGGTAGCACTGACTGCTCAGAAGACCTTGTTTTCACTCCAGATTTTTCCATGATCAATTCAAATGGTTGATGCACAGGAAGAGTAGATGAATGTATAAACATTATTGACAAATGGAATAAATTATGAAAAAAATAATATGGCACGATACAATTCACATATACGATGACTAGCTAAACAGGATGGCATTGCATGATTCACGTATATGATGCCTGGCTAAAGAAGATGGCATTGCATAATTCCCATATACTCCCTCTGTCCCTAAATATTTGTGTTTTTAGAGATTTCAAATGGACTACCACATACGGATGTATATAGACATATTTTAGAGTGTAGAATCACTCATTTTGCTCCGTATGTAGTCACTTGTTGAAATCTCTAAAAAGACAAATATTTAGGAACGGTGGGAGTATGATATAGAACAAACAGGTGGCATTCACATAAACCAAATCTAAACTAAGCTGATGACATATAAGATGTATAATGTAAGCAATGCGAGGCGCCATATGCATGATATGACCAACATCAGCATACCAGGTTAGAGAAAACACCTCAGGTGGTAAATAGGAGTGGTCAGCTCCCTCTGAATCCCCATCTGAATAGTTATCTTCCTTTGGAATACAATCTGGAATGGCGGGAGGGGGCCCACTTCGCCCACCATGGAGCGGCGTCTACATGACATTATATTCCCACACAACGGTCTTCTCTTTTTATCTACATGTTCAGTACGATTGTGTACAATAACTGACGTGCATAATAAAAAAAATACTTAGATTTTGTAAGGCCTAAGGGGTGCATGCAGAAATCAAGACTGATGGTAGCAAACGAGTGGATAGATCCAAAACTAATGATAGCAGGTAGATTATAGCTTCAGTTTAAAAAGATAGACAATGGATCATCTACTATTTGTTGCCCACCCAACATGAACCACACAGAAGACCCCAGATGAACCAAATAGTAGACAGATACTATTCGTTGCTGCCTCGATATGAGACCCACGGGTATTTTAAAACTCAAGTTTGAACGATAAAGTACTCCCTTCGTCCGAAAATACTTGTCAGAGAAATTGATAAAAACGGATGTATGTAGAACTAAAATACATCTAGATACATCCATTTCTCCGACGAGTATTTCCGGACGGAGGGAGTAGCAGGTAATAATAACCGATGTATAACGTAAGCAAACACGAAAGACTGCGACCTCTCTTCCGGAACCTTGTAGTCCTTAGGTTCATCTGCTCAGTCGATGATGGTAATGCAGTTGGCATGGCTGCCGGCAACATGGAAGATGATCTAAGGCGGCGAAAGAAAGTCTGCAGGGCGAATCTCTGCTGCAGTGAACGCTTCTGTCGATGGTGCACCTCAGGTGGGGTGGATGATGGCATGGCAGGAGCAGGACATAATACACAGAGTTTTCTTTGACGCCTATCTGAAAATGAAGTAAATCTATAAGGGCTCCTTAGAATTGGAGGATTCTATAAACGCAGGGATAGGAAAGACACAGGAATAGGATAGGAATGCACGTGCAAAACACAACATTTGGAAACATAGGATTTCTGTCAACCTGGGTGTTTGGTTCACATGAATTGGAAGAACACAGGAATGGAGAAACATGGTCAAATTAAATTCAAACCACGTGAAAAATGAAAAAATAAGAATCTTATTATGCCAGTAATGCAATTAGTTTTGTTCTTCATACATATTAATTTGAAAAGGACGTCCAAGTGGGTATTAAAATTCCAGCATTTTTTCTTTGAAAGAGACACCAAAGGAAAGAAATCCTCCAGTTTTGCTTTGCTCCACTCCTTCTAACCAAATGCACGAATAGTAGTACCATAGTAGTTACATAGCAAAGGATCCCTGAGGGATCAACATGAATGCAGAGTAACAAAGTGATGCGACGAGTGTGCAACCTCTTTGGCATAGCCTTGTGGACCTCAACATCATTGGGTTGGACGTGGAGGATGGTGATGCTTGTGTGACTATCGGAGGCGGGGAAGAAGATCTGAGGCCTCTAAAAATGGCGCCGAGGGTACTACTCCGCTATGATGGACGGTTTCGTCGTTGGAGTAGTGAATGTGCAACTATCCCTGGGTGGTTTTGGTAATGATTAACAACATATAGATCATTGAACTAATGCTATTTCAAGATGAATATTTCAGGAAAGTTCAATGATTGGCATGGCATGGATTAGGAATGTGGACCCCTCAAAATGTAAGAACAAGGGATTGGCTCAAGCTCTAAAGCTGAAGACTCTACATTTTACTTTTAGTGATCCAAGATCACATTGAGTCCATAGGAAAAGCCAATACTATTAAAAGGGGATGAGGTGTTGCTTAATGGCTTGCTTTCTCTCATGATGCTTAGTGATATGCTCCAAAGCCCTCAACCACTTTCTCATATCCACATATGTCCCAAACCAGAAGTCAAACTCAGCCCCACCGATTTGATCTATCCGGCGCCACCGAGTTCATTTGACATAGCCACTGCCAGAAACCCAGGTGACTTCGGTCTCACCGATAGGGATCTCGGTCTCACTAAGATGGGATTGCAAACTCTCTGTTTCCCTTCGTAACATTTCGGTCTAACCAAGATGAGCGATTGGTCCCACCGAGTTCGCAATGCAAACTCCATGTTTCTCTTTCGTAACGTTTTGGTCTCATCGAGATGAGCGAATCGGTCCCACCGAGTTTGCTTGGCCAACTCTCTGGTTAGCTAATTACCAAAGTTGGCCCCACTGAGTTTGTATAATCGGTCTCACCGAGATTATGTTATGCCCTAACCTTAAATAAATCGGTCCCACCGAGTTGACATGTCGGTCCCACTGAAATACCTAACGGTCACATTATGAACTAAATCGGTCTGATCGAGTTTTCTGATTCGGTCCCACCGAGTTTGGTAAATTGTGTGTAACGGTTAGATTTTGTGTGGAGGCTATATATACCCCTCCACCCTCTACTCATTCGCGAGGAAAGCCATCAGAATATGCCTACACTTCCAACATTCATTTTCTGAGAGAGAACCACCTACTCATGTGTTGAGGCCAAGATATTCCAATCCTACCATATGAATCTTGATCTCTAGCCTTCCCCAAGTTGCTTTCCACTCAAATCAACTTTCCACCAAATCGAATCACATGAGAGAGAGAGTTCAGTGTTGGGGAGACTATCATTTGAAGCACAAGAGCAAAGAGTTCATCAACAACGCACCATCTATTACCTTTTGGAGAGTGGTGTCTCCTAGATTGGTTAGGTGTCACTTGGGAGCCTCCGTCAAGATTGTGGAGTTGAACCAAGGAGTTTGTACGGGCAAGGAGATCGCCTACTTCATGAAGATCTACCTTAGTGAGGCAAGTCCTTCATGGGCAATGGACATGGTGGGATAGACAAGGTTGCTTCTTCGTGGACCCTTCATGGGTGGAGCCCTCCGTGGACTCGCGCATCCATTACCCTTTGTGGGTTGAAGTCTCCATCAACGTGGATGTACGATAGCACCACCTATCGGAACCACACCAAAAATCTTCATGTCAACATTGCATTTGCTCCCTCCAAACTACTCCCTTTACCTTCATATGCAATGATTTACATTCCGCTGCTATAATCTTAGAATTGGATGTGTAGGTTGATTGCTTGACTTGTGCTAAGTTGCTAAAATCTGCAAAGAACTAAAATTGGGAAAAGGCTAGATTTTTATTTGGTAAAGTAGTCTAATCACCCCTGCCCCCTCTAGACATACTTTCGATCCTACAAGTGGTATCAGAGCTATGGTCTCCATTTGCCTTGATTTCCATAGCTTTTGCTGATCATAGCCTTGGTTTCACAACCTAGGAGAGTATGGCGTCTAGCGAGGGAAATTACCACCATAGAGGTCCTTACTTTGATGGTACTAATTTTGCTAGTTGGAAACATAAGATGAAAATGCATATTCTTGGAAATAACCCTGCTGCTTGGGCTATTGCGTGTATTGGCTTGCAAGGTGAATTCTTTGATTGGAGAGAACCGAACCATGAAGCTACCGCGGAAGAGTTGAAGATGCTGCAATACAACGCTCAAGCTTGTGATATTCTCTTCAACGGATTGTGCCCCGAAGAATTCAACAAAATCAGCCGTCTTGAGAATGCAAAGGAAATTTGGGATACTTTGATTGATATGCACGAAGGTACTGACTCGGTCAAGGAATCCAGATTGGATGTCCTTCAAAGTCAACTTGACAAGTTCAAAATGAAGGATGGTGAAGGTGTCACTGAAATGTACTCTAGGCTTGCTATCATCACAAATGAGATTTCCGGCTTAGGAAGTGAAGAGATGACCGATAGATTCATCATCAAGAAGATCCTAAGAGCCTTAGATGGAAATATGATACTGTGTGCACACTGATCCAAATGATGCGAAATTACAAAGATCTCAAGCCAACGGAAGTCATTGGAAGAATTGTTGCTCATGAGATGTCACTCAAGGATAAAGAAGAGCTTCACAACAAGTCAAGTGGTGCTTATAAAGCCTCATGTGATTCTCCTACATCATCAAGTGAGAAACAAACCTTGAATGAAGAATTGAGGCTAATGGTGAAGAACTTCAACAAGTTCTACAAGAGTAGAAGCAAGGAAAGAAGTTCCAAGTCAAGGTCCTACGATGACAAAAGATCTTCGAGTCATGAACGTAATTGCTACTATTGTGGAAGACCCGGACACTACTCCAATGAGTGTACGACTCCCTACAAAAGAAGAGAAGATTCACCTAAATGAAGAAGTAGAAGAGAAGAATCACCACCAAGAGAGAGAGAAGGAGTAGAGATGATCGTTATGAACGAAGAACCTCCCGGAGAAGCAAGGATTCAGAAAGTAAGGACAAATCATCAAAGAGCTACACAAAATGAAGACATCAAGCTCACGTTGGTGAATGGGTATTCGGCTCCGATTCTGACCATCACTCTGAAAGAAGTTATCACTCCGACTCTGAATATACTCAAGATGAAGGTGTTGCCAGTCTAGCACTTGTGTCAACCAACTCCTATGACATATTTGACTCGCCAAATGAAGGAATTGGAAGATGCTTCATGGCTAAAGGCCCAAAGGTATCACATCCCAAGTATGTTGATTTCAATAGTGACGAAGATGATTTGCTAAGTGATGATGATTTACTTGTTGATAACTCTAGTGATGAAACGTCAATTAATCATGCTAATCAAGATAAAACGAATGACAATGATAAGGAGAAGATTGAGCGTCTAACTAAAGAACTAAACACTCTTAAGTTAGCTCATGAAACTACCTTGGAAGATCATCGAGAACTTTTAAAGACTCATGACAAGTTACGCTTTGAAAAGCTCAACCTAGAGCAAGAGCATGAGTTTTTAAAGGCTATCAATGATGATCTTCACAAGAAAAGTTCTTCTTACATTGCCAAGCGTTTACTCTTGTCTACTTACATGCCACAAGTAAAATCTAGCAACAGAAGTAAGAAAGATTCTTCCTCTAGTAGTAACAATAATCATGTTAAATCCAATGTTGTTGCTTCTAGTAGTCCTCTTGATTCCACTAATGATTCTCTTAGCCAAGTTACACTTGAGCAAGAAAATAGCTTATTGAAGGGAATTATAGAGAAAGGTGTTTACAAGAGCCTTGCCAGAAGTAAGCAATTTGAGGAAATTGTACGCAAGCAAGGAAGGCACCAGAAGAATCAAGGTGTTGGTTTTGAACGAAAGTTCATGCCAATGGAGTTGAGTGGGAAGAAGATCAATACCCCAAGATGAAGTTTATTCCTCAGCAAGAGAAGTATGATCCTACTTATTTCCAAGGGACACAAGCTCAATATGATCTTCCACCACAAGACCACAAGCAAAAAGGCAAGGATGAGCTTCAAGAGGAGATTGATGCATTTGAAGAAGCTCCCAAAGCCTTGGTCAAGTGGGTTCCCAAGACTACATCAAGTTCTACTTCATCAAGTATGACTACAATGTAGGAGATATGCCCTAGAGGCAATAATAAATACTATTACTTATCTTCGAGTTCATAATTATGTTTATGTTCCATGCTATAACTGCAATGATTCTCGAGTCTACAATATCCATGAGGCTCGGAGGAAGACTCATATGCACGTGTGGAATAATAAATGGTAAGAAGTATTCCTAGTTTGGCCTCTAAGACTAGCGCAAGTGTTGCATGATGGTTCTGTTTTCCTGATCATGGGCATGTCTATGCCAGCAACTTTGAGGGCACAATGTTAAGAGAAAATTTGTGTTGAAACGACCCGGTTTGATGTTATGCTATGAGATTCATTCGTCACAAGTTAATGGTAAATAACACAGAGATGGTTAACGTTTGCATGATTCCTTAGACCATGAGAGTATCGAGTTTCTTCATGCTTGCTTCATGAACTTTGGGGTTTGTTAAACGTCATCCGTAAATGGGTGGCTATTACGGCGGCTTACGGGTTCATGGAAAAGTGTGTCAAGTAACTTGATAGCTCAAGATTGGGATTTGCTCCTCCGACGATGGAGAGATATTCTCGGGCCCTCTCGGTGTTACGGTATCCATCATCGTCTGGCCAGACACTTTGTGATTTGATCACAGGGATGCCGAAACACGGAAACGAGAAAAGAGAACAAAACCAGTAACGAGGTAACTAGCATAGTGGACAAGTTGTCGATCCACGGGGATGCAAGTAAATATCACCTCGGGTCTTTGTAACATATCGCGAAGCAACAGGAATAGCACACGGCAACTGGAGGTTCACTCGAATATTCATTCGTGTGGGTATAGGGGTCAATATGGGTGTCCACGGCTCTGATGTTGATCATTGATCGGAAGGGGTTTCGGGTCATGTCTATACTTCACCGAACCTATAGGGTCACACGCTTAAGGGTCATCTATGTGTTGAATACTAGACAAGGAGTCTGAGAGAAAATCACCGGAAAATTTTCGGACACAGGAAAAGTTTCGGACAGCGGAATCGTACCGCAGAGAGAGGTCATCAGATAAGTTTCAATGATACCGAAAAGTTGTTTCGGGATATACCATTAAGTCAAATTGGTTTCGGCACATGCCTGATAATTCTTGGAGGGTGCCAGAATCATTCTGGAAGCTTTTTGGAATTTTCTGAGATAAAAACCGGAAATGTTCCGGAGCTGCCGGAGCCACTTCAGATGCGTTTCACAGATGAAAATCACTAAAACCGGAATTTTTTTGGAACGCGTTGAAAATTATTATGGCGGGTACTGGAAATGTTCTAAGCCCACATAAATATTTTTAGTTCGAGTGGACGCTGAAAAATGTCGTCGTGAATAGTGAAAGTGCTTTTTGGGATATTTTATGGAAAGCCACCTTCTGGGGCTTTTCCCAAAAGGCTTCTAGAAGGACTTGGGGATCAAGGAACCCCCTTTGGGGGCCCCCATGAAGGTGGGACGTTGGAGGGTGTAGCTCTTGCATGGGGCTCCACTTGTCATCCCTTTATGCCTTTTATACCCTTTGTGTGTGACACAAAGTGGGGGCACTTTTGGTATTTCAGAATACCCATCCTACCCCTTGGTTTCCCTATAAATAGGAGGTGAGGGGGCTGACCAAACCTCATCACTTGCTCTCATACACATGTCATGCATTATCTGGCTTCTTCTCTCCCTCCCACGAAAAGAGTTTCGTAGAGCCGTAAGGCTGTCTGGGTTCCGGCAGGAACTAGTTCTGGATGGCGCAGCCCTGTCGGATAGATGACACTGTATGTGTGGAACTCTGTAGAGAGATTGTAGTTTCGGTATTAGTTCGTGAGTGCCTCCCGAAGGGCTGTCCATGTGGCCGTCCGAGTTTCAAAGGTCCCCCCGAAGGGCTGTCTGAGTGACCGTTCGAGTTTCGAAGGTCCTCCGGAAGGGCTGTCCGCGACACCGTCCGGGGGGGCCGTTCAACCGCCTCCTGGAGGGCTGTATGAGGAGCAGATGAGGTTATACATCCTCGCGGTTGGGAGGTTGTAAATCCTAGCTGCGGGGATCTGCACCGCCGTTCGTCATCGACTCTACTTCCCGCTGCGCTACGAGTCGGTAACGAAAAAGATCAAACCATGTATGCAGTCTCCATAGTGGTCCTAGGCTGGTGCGTAGGTCGGAAATTTTTTGTTTTCTGCTGCGTTCCCCTAGAGTGGCATCAAGAGCCGTGCTATGCGTAGATGCAGGTTACGATCTAGAATACATGGAGATGTATGGGTATTGCATAATATAATTTTGGAGTAGATGAGATCTATTGCTGAAAATTATTTATGCGGGTGACAAATGAAATCTGTTACCCGACGTTCTTGTTGCTTCCCTAGAATTTGCATTTGCTCAATCTCGAGACAACATGGTGGAATTTTACAAAGTTCTGGGAATCCGTGATCCTAATTGATCATGGAAGTGCTATCAGTTCTTTGGATTCTGCCATAGTCAAAAGAAAGATGAAATTCGCAGATGAAAGGGCATTGCAGATATGATCTGCACGGGGGTCATGCGTATGATGAAGTTTAGTATGGGGCTCGAGATTTAATTATCTCGTGTTTCATACACCCCGAGATGTTAATCTAGCAACTTGAATAATCATACTTGATGATAAAACGTTGGTAGCTGCGGTTTAAGTCGAAACCTTAGAAGCCACGAAAAACAAGTTTTTGCATGAACCAATTAGAAACGTCGAACTTGGTTTTGCAGGAGGGTTTGCATGTGCATGTGATGTGGTATAGCAATGCTCATATTCAATTTGATTATGTATGAGGTGACTATATGATGTAATTAACATGACCTGCGTGTCATGATTTGGCATGATGGCTGGAGCCATATGATTGCACTTTAATGACCTGCGTGTCAACCTTAAGTAATGCATTTATTTTATCCGCTATGGAGATAGCAATATTATCCGGTGCATCAACAAGGTGGTGGAAATCTTCATGAAGGTGAACACCGACGCGAATGCCGAAGACAAAGAAATGAAAGACTTCTCCGTCAGAAAGGGCTATACCATATCATGCTATTATGAATTGCCTGAGATGTTTATCCCTTATGATGCACCCTTCTTGATTGCGCAGTAGTCGCTTTTTATTAGGGTGATCTCTCACTTAAAATATCAAAGTAGTTAGTGTTCACCCAAGTGTAGCACCGTCTGAAATTTGTATCTTTTCAGGGTGCGCCATGTACACATGAGCACGAATGAATCGAGAGGAATGAGATGGGTGAGGTCAGACCTCGCAGCAAGATCACTTGGTTGCCTTTGACGTTCAGGCAGGAGAGTCCTGAGCTCGGAACACGCCCATCGAAATATGAACAAGAATCACATAGAGATGTGATCGGCAAGTTGGCCTAGCGATTGAAATTCGTGTCATCAGTGATGAACCCGTCAATGGCATCGAATAGAAATATGGATCTTGAATCACTCTAAATCAATTATGAGAGATATTGATTTGAGTGGGAGCGCACTGTAGAATTAACTTGTTTAATTCTCAGTGCAATTAATTATGAACACTATCTAAGTGTTTCTTGCAAAATAGTTGTAGAATAATGGCTCGCGTTTCCACTTTCCCTGTTAAAATTGAATAGCTGTTAAATATCTGGTTAAAACTTTATGATTGGTAACATAATATGAGGATTGTTCTCAAAAGTGCCGAGAAGGACTTTGTCTATCGCATGCTTTCCGTATCCTCCCGCTAATGCTATGGATCATGTGACTCTCGTCCTTCAATCCAAAAGCTAGAATTCTATTATGGTCAAGTGGAATATGTTTGCTTCCATGAAACCCAAACTTCGAAAGTTGGGATAGTTATATGATATTCATGGAACTGAAAATTATTTTCAGATACAAACAAAGCAATGTTTGTTTGCAAGTATTAGTAAAAGTGTTTACTATGCATTTGACTGTTGGGAAAGGGATCCAGAAGAATGCCTGTCATATAATGAAAGGTGAATAAAACAACAACTTAAAGAGAAAGGAAGTGTCCAAATGGTGTTATTGTGACTTACACGCCTAGGAAATATGGGGCTAACGCCACTCTTAAGTTGGGTGCTTCTTTTGCGAGTAGGAGAAATACTAAAAGTTAAACTGTTAGAAGTATAAAGGCAGAAAGAAAGATGACTGGAATATCCAGCTCATGTATGAATGTCATACAAGTTTTTGATCTATAAGTAGGCTGGTCAAAGATATAGTTCTTGGGAATTATGGTTAAACATGTTAATCACTAATTCTTTGGTATTGTGAGTTAATCACAAAGATACCCGCTTGATTGCATTCTGTTGCGAATCAATGTAAGAGCTACTATGGCCTAAAAAGACTAGCCAGAAATGAGGTTAAGGTATACACAGGGAACATAGTAAATGTTACTATACCTTCCATCGGTGTATTGCCGTCTATATTTATTTTCATAATTCATGTAGAGTTTTACAAACTCTAGCCCATTGCATCAGGTATCTTGCAAGAAGGTTGTTCATAAGAGAACTTTTTATGTTCGATGTTATGAATAACACAAGGGCCATACTTTCATTATGAATGAGATGTATGTTATGAATATTGATAATAATAAAATACCTCTGGGTTTACTTTCATAATTCATTTTAGAGTTTCATACACTCTAGCCCATTGCACAATGTTTGTTGCAAAAGAGTTGTTCATAAAACCAACAATTGTTGTTAAGTATTATGAATAACATGAAGGGCCATGCTTCCATCCAAGATGGGATGTATGTTATGAATATTGATGGTAATATGATACATCCATAACGCTGACGCTAAATGTCGCGAGACTATGAGAATACCACACATGTGTGGCACTACATTTGGTCACATTGGAGAAACCCGCATGGAAAATTCCATTATGATGGATTTTGAAGTCGTTTGATTTTGAATCATCTGACACTTGCAACTTTCCTCCGAAAAGTGAAGTGACTGAAATACCGTTCACAGGCCATAAGGAACGAGCAACAAACTTATTGGTGATCATACATTTTGATGTGTGTAGTTCAATAAATGTTGTTGCAAGTGGTGGATTTATTTATCTTCAGAAATGACTCAAGTAGATATATGGATATTTACTTGATGAGACGTAAGTCTGGATCTTTTGAAATCATTCGAAAGGTTTTCAAAAATGAAGTAGAAGTTATTGTAACAAGAAAATTATGTTTCTGCAATTTGATTGCACAAAGGAATATTTGAGTTACATGTTTAGCGAATGTCTGATGAGTTGTGAAAGGGGTTTCATAACTTGCACCTCCCGGAACACCACTGCAAGTGAAAAGTCCGTGGAGATGTAATCTAACCATTTATGACATGGTAAGGTCAAAGATGACATAAATAAATTTGCCATTATCCCTTTTAAAGTGATGCTTTAGAGACTGCGGCTTTTACACTGAAAAGAGCTACATCGGGTCTGTTGAAATGAAGCCATGGTATGGTACGCCCAACCATGTTATATCTTTTCTTAACATTTGGAATATGGGGCTTGTGTAAAAGGTTACAAACCTATTCCAAATCAGACAAGTGCTACTTTGTAGGTTATACCAAAATGTTGGGTATTCCTCCCTCACTATACCGAGGCAAATAGTTTTGCCGCGAAACGGTGTGCTTTTAAAGAGAATGGTTCTTTCAAAAAGGTGAGTGGGAGAATAGTGCAACTCGACGAGATAAACAGTATCTTCGTCATCAGATCAAAGGAAAGAGACCTTGGAAGTAATTCCAGAGTTTCCTACTGCGACTGATACGGAAGTCTCTACAATAAAATGTATGAACTTCGGTCGAACTTGCAGCTGAACCACGTAGGCAAGGCTCGTGCAAACCTCTCAGGTGCGCAAACGAGATATTGTTGTTAGACAACATTATACCTACGATACACAAGGAAGCGTTGATGGGCCCTGACTCCGGAATTGGCTAAATGCCAATACAACCCGAGTTAGTTTCCATATAAGTGATTCAAGATTAAAACCTTGATACACCTTTCGGAAGACTTAGAGTCTAACGAATATTTATGGAACTTAAAACTGATACGGATAAAAATGTTTTATCCATAAAGCTCGACTTGTTGAAATAACAAGTTCAAGAGTTGACTACGATGAGGTTGTTTTCATCGTAGCGATGCTTAAAGTCGGTTCGGGTTGAACTAGCAATTAATACATATTTCAATCATGAGATATGAAACATGGATGACAATAGGATTTCCATCTGATGGAAATGAAACCAAGGACTTGCATGTGTTACAGTCCAAGGCATTTTGTCTATCCAGAGGATGCTAGTAAGGGTGCAAACTTCAGAGTTCCAGCGATGGACAGAAGAGAGCAAAATGGAGTTGGAATCTTCGTGCTTTGATGAAATGGTCAAAGGGGTTTGACTTCATCAATGGGTAACGAAGATGCTTGTAATTCAAGAAAGTAAGTGGGAGCGTAATAATATTTCTAAAAACCTTGTGTGCTTGACACATTGTTAATTGGAAATAAATTTCTTGACACGAATTAGGACTTCATTTGAAAATAGTTTTTTGATGAAGTGCTTAGGCTAAATAGCCTCAATATTAGGCATAATGATCTATGGAGATAGATTTACCTAATAGGGCTAAGCAATGAATACATATTGACAAGGTGCTAAAACCTTTTAGCATTTAAAACCGCCAAGGAGTGATTCTTGCCGGAGTCACATGGAAGAGTTTTTGCAAGAATCGGTGTCCCAAAACACTGATGAGCAAAATACATGATGCAGATTCCACACACTTTTGTGTTTGGATTAATCATGTATTCCATGGTATGTAAAACAACCAGATATGTCCGATACTCCCAAGGTGTTGCGAGTATGGATACTAAAGTGATCAAAGTACTGATCGTGGGACAACAGTGAAAGATGTCATTGAGTACTAGAGTAAGTACTGATGATATGTTTTCTCGCAAGCGGAGATCATGAAGAGTTCGTTGTAAAATGTTACATCGATACAGTCTTCATCTTTTCTCCATGCGATTTTCGATTTAAGTTAAGGGTTTTGTGTAATACACAATATGGTGGCACGGTAGTTGGAAATTGTTCCCAACAGGATACTGTGGCGAATTCTATAACAAATGACTAAGTATGTTGACGCTTTAGAAGCGACAAACAAGATGTTGAATCATATAGTTCATTCATGAACTTAGTATGGTTCCAACATGACTTTTGTCAATGGGACACTACTGCAGGTAGTTTCTCCATAACTCAGTCTGAGGAATCCAGGTTCAACCTGTGATTCACATTTATACAAAGCCAAGTCCGCACAAAATATGAATTTTGTGAAAGCGTGAAAACGCGAGGATATGCAGAGATAGACACGGAGCTGAAGTTGTCAGATCCGATGGACATCAAGCTATACCACATGCGAAGCATTTTTTACACCGGTATGCCATGGGTGTAAAGTGCATTAGCATTAACTAGATTATTGACTCTAGTGCAAGTGGGAGTCTGTAGGAGATATGCCCTAGAGGCAATAATAAATACTATTACTTATCTCCAAGTTCATAATTATGTTTATGTTCCATGCTATAACTGCAATGATTCTCGAGTCTGCAATATCCACGAGGCTCGGAGGAAGACTCATATGCACGTGTGGAATAATAAACGGTAAGAAGTATTCCTAGTTTGGCCTCTAAGACTAGCTCAAGTGTTGCATGATGGTTCTGTTTTCCTGATCACGGGCATGTCTATGCCAGCAACTCTGAGGGCACAATGTTAAGAGAACATTTGTGTTGAAACGACCCGGTTTGATGTTATGCTATGAGATTCATTCGTCACAAGTTAATGGTAAATAACACAGAGATGGTTAACGTTTGCATGATTCCTTAGACCATGAGAGTATCGAGTTTCTTCATGCTTGCTTCATGAACTTTGGGGTTTGTTAAACGTCATCCGTAAATGGGTGGCTATTACGGCGGCTTACGGGTTCATGGAAAAGTGTGTCAAGTAACTTGATAGCTCAAGATTGGGATTTGCTCCTCCGACGATGGAGAGATATTCTCGGGCCCTCTCGGTGTTACGGTATCCATCATCGTCTGGCCAGACACTTTGTGATTTGATCACGGGGATGCCGGAACACGGAAACGAGAAAAGAGAACAAAACCAGTAACGAGGTAACTAGCATAGTGGACAAGTTGTTGATCCACGGGGATGCAAGTAAATCTCACCTCGGGTCTTCGTAACATATCGCGAAGCAACAGGAATAGCACACGGCAACTGGAGGTTCACTCGAATATTCATTCGTGTGGGTATAGGGGTCAATATGGGTGTCCACGGCTCCGATGTTGATCATTGATCGGAAGGGGTTCCGGGTCATGTCTATACTTCACCGAACCTATAGGGTCACACGCTTAAGGGTCATCTATCTGCTGAATACTAGACAGGGAGTCTGAGAGAAAATCACCGAAAAAGTTTCGGACACCGGAAAAGTTTCGGACAGCGGAATCGTACCGCAGAGAGAGGTCATCGGATAAGTTTCGATGATACCGAAAAGTTGTTTCGGGATATACCATTAAGTCAAATTGGTTTTGGCACATGCCTGATAATTCTTGGAGGGTGCCAGAATCATTCTGGAAGCTTTTTGGAATTTTCTGAGATAAAAACCGGAAATGTTCCGGAGCTGCCGGAGCCACTTCAGATGTGTTTCGCAGATGAAAATCACTAAAACCGGAATTGTTTCGGAACGCATTGAAAATTATTATGGTGGATACTGGAAATGTTCTAAGCCCACATAAATATTTTCAGTTCGAACGGATGCTGAAAAATGTCGTCGTGAATAGTGAAAGTGCTTTTTGGGATATTTTATGGAAAGCCACCTTTTGGGGCTTTTCCCAAAAGGCTTCTAGAAGGACTTAGGGATCAAGGAACCCCCTTTGGAGGGCCCCCATGAAGGTGGGACGTTGGAGGATGCAGCTCCTCCATGGGGCTCCACTTGTCATCCCTTTATGCCTTTTATACCCTTTGTGTGTGACAAAGTGGGGGCACTTTTGGTATTTCAGAATACCCATCCTACCCCTTGGTTTCCCTATAAATAGGAGGTGAGGGGGCTGACCAAACCTCATCCCTTGCTCTCATACACATGTCATGCATTATCTGGCTTCTTCTCTCCCTCCCACGAAAAGAGTTTCGTAGAGCCGTAAGGCTGTCTGGGTTCCGGCAGGAACTAGTTCTGGACGGCGAAGCCCTGCCGGATAGATGACACCGTATGTGTGCAACTCTGTAGAGAGATCGTAGTTTTGGTCTTAGTTCATGAGTGCCTCACGAAGGGCTGTCCATGTGACCGTACGAGTTTCAAAGGTCCTCCCGAAGGGCTGTTCGAGTGACCGTTCGAGTTTCGAAGGTCCTCCCGAAGGGCTATCCGCGACACCGTCCGGGGGGGCGTTCAACCGCCTCCCGGAGGGCTGTATGAGGAGCAGATGAGGTTATACATCCTCGCGGTTGGGAGGTTGTAAATCCTAGCTGCGGGGATCTGCACCGCCATTCGTCATCGACTCTACTTCCCGCTGCGCTACGAGTCGGTAACGAAAAAGATCAAACCATGTATGCAGTCTCCATAGTGGTCCTGGGCTGGTGCGTAGGTCGGAAATTTTTTGTTTTCTGCTGCGTTCCCCTACATACAAGCCCAAGGATTCCCATCAAGATGATGTGGATCCCAGAGAAGAAGAACTAGAGAGTTCTTGAGGGTGACTCCGCCAACACACTTCACTCATATCATTTTGGCAAGAACAAGTGCAAACTACTTCCACATCTTGCACTATGTCAAGGAGTCACAAACCCTCTTGTTGGTAAGACAAGGGACAAGTAACCTAATGCTTTCATGGACATCATCTTGTGTGTGCATCACTCTATGTCTGTGGATATCCTTGTTTGTTCCTTATGGGACTAACCCGTGTAGGTATTGAAAGTGCAACTCACTCAAATGGATAGCTCCGAATGATCTACATCAACATTGAGCATCCACATCTTCAACACCTACATGAAGTCATCATTGACAAAACCCAAGGTTAGTTCACCCCTCTTAGGGGGGATATCACATCTAGGGGGGAGCTTTACTATAAGACTTGAGCTAAAGCAACTCTAACGGTGTGAACACATTAATGCTTTATGTAAAATTGGTAACCCCACTTGTTCTTAAATGATGAGTATGACCTATGATCAAATGTTCTCATTTGACTCCTAAGTCAATCTACTCATATATAGATGACCTAGTCATCGCAAATTGCTTGATAGATGCTAGAGTGTTTGTGCATGCTTTGCCACATATTTCATTTGCCATTTTATTGTGTGAGCATGTTGGTTGCATATTTTACTCATTCAAGGACATCCACTTGTTGCTTTGATTGTTTGGCTCTTTCTCTTTTGCCAAGTGGATGGACAAGAATGCCTAAGAACCTTCTGTAGCTATCTATGCTTTTCTCGTCTCAAACTCTATTCATGCTACATCACAAAGTTTAATCAAGTCAGAATTGAACCACTCTGTGTGAGGACCACTCGAAGTCCCCGATTCATCATGGACTTAAACTTCCAAAACCTCTCTGTGCATTTCGGTATGACCGAGTCATCCATTTCGGTCAAACCGAGTTCACTAAGTTGATCTAGGTTTTCATCTCGGTGCAACCGATTTGAACATTTTGGTCACACCGAGTTGCAGTAACCGCTTGCGATTCTGCATCTCGGTGCCACCGAGTTGTTCCACTCGGTCACACCGACAGGGTCGGGATATATATACCCATAGGTGAGATTTTGGAAATTTCTTCAAAACCCCTCAGCCTGCACGTATCCTGCTCTGCATCCTCAGGTCTCCGGATCGCCTCCTTGCCGCGAGCGACCTCCCACCACTGGTTTCTGCCGCCGTCGATGGAATCTGCTCTGCCATTGCCGCCGTAGCGGACACCCGCTGAACTAGGGTATGTGTTCGACCCCTTGTGCTCTCTATTTACCTCCGATTCTAAGCACGAGGACAATGCCATGATTCTTGCCACGTATGAAATCTATCTATCCAGAAAAAACTTCTTTAGGCTTAGTTTGATTCAAAAAATTTAGGGTTAGCTCTCCGCTGAACTCATCTCGGACCGACCGAATTGTAGAAATTGGTCTCACTGATTTGGCTTAGGCCATTGCACATGCGCTTTTCGGTCTGACCAAAAACTGCAAATCGGTGTGACCGAGTTCAATTCTCTATGAAACCCTAGCAATCTCGGTGCCACCAAATTGTGACTCAGTCTGACCGAGTTCACTAGTTTAGGTTCCAAATGTTGCTTCGGTATCATCGAGTTTATCAATTCGGTAGCTCCGACATCATTTCAGTAGAGAACTAAAACTAAGTTTTTGACTCATTTGGTTTGCAAAAATCTCTGCACTTTGTGATCCTCATCTACTCTACCTCATCTATATCTATTCACAGGGTTTGCTGTCAGTTTGCCTGCCAAGATGTCTGACCAGAGTGATAGCCAGAATAAGTCTGAAGAGCAAGTGCAAATGAGTGAGGGCACTAGTACCTCAAGCAGCTATGATGAGGGCAGCAGGAGCACACCAAGTAACTTGCCCAAGGCAGCCACTAGAGAAAGGAAGAAGAGAACCTCAGACCCTAAGGATGAGGACTATGTTGCTGTTGAGGACGAGGCCACCTCAAATAAGAAAGTGCTAAAGAAAGAGTATGGCACTGCTGCTACAACAAAGCCTGGTATGAACAATAAGGCACCTGCAAAGAGAGTCCCAACTCCAAGCCAAGGAAAGTTGCCATAGGAGAAACCATGAAATTCACAATAGAATCAGATGATGGTGATGTAGTTGGAGATGGCAATAAGAAGTAGAGGGCAAGAACCACAACTGCAAAAGTTCTTGGAAAGTCAACTATGGTGAGAGACTCTAAAGAGGAAGAGGAAGAGGATGTTGCACCAGCACCCAAGTCCCAAAAGCTTATGGGAGATGCAATCAAGTCAGGGGCTGCTTCTAAGCCCAAAGCTGCTCCCAAAGTTGTTGCTCAAACCACCAAGTCTGCACCCAAGAGAAGCACCAGAAACATCCCAGCTGAAGAGAAGAACAAGGCCCCAGTGCCTGAAGTTGATGAAGAAGATGTTGAAGCCCAAGTGCTGAGAAAGCTCAAACCAAAGATTCCAGACCACAATGACACTCATCCAGTGGCACATGACATGAACATCAGAAAGGATGTAGGTATGAGACTTTGGAGGAAGAATGCAGGTATGAGAACTGCAGTGGACTACAGGTTCCACACCAAAGAACAACAAGATTTCTATGAGACCATTTTGCTTGACAAGAAGCCAATTGTCTGTGATATGAGATGGATTAACTGGACATACATCAAAGAGAATGAAGATCACTTCCTAGGTGTATATGACAGGTTCAAAGCTTGTGGAGTTGACAAGTTTGTCGGACAGAAGCTCACCAAATGGAATGATGAGCTAATCATGCAATTCTACTCCACTGCTCATTTCTATCCAGATGGAAGGATAGTCTGGATGTGTGAAGGTACAAGGTACCAGTCAACTGTTGATGAATGGGAAAAGTTGATCAATGCACCAGAAGACCATGAGGATGATGGATGTGTATGCCAAGAAGAAGAATAAAGACCACAACTCCATGGCAATTATGTACAAGGAAATTCCTGATGAAGCCCTGGAAACTCACAAGTTGGGCTCAGTGAAATACTTGTTGTCTGGTCTGCCTACTATCAACACCATCTTGAGGCATACTCTATTGCCCAAATCTGGAGATCATAGGATGATAAGAGGACATTCAATCAACTTGCTGCACATTTTTGACGTCCCTCAAAAATTCAAGGTCATGAGTCTGATTGTAGAGACAATCAAGAGCATAGCTGCTGATCAGAAAAGGTCTTGTGGGTATGCTCCACAAATTCAGGTGCTCATCAACTCAAAGATGGGTACATGCACTTACTTGTTGGACAAGGAGCACTTACCTCTCAAGCCAGAATTTGAAGACAACACAGTTGTAATGGATAAGAATGATCCTTCATCAGTGCAAGCACATGAGAAGAGAGCAAAGGCAAGGGCAGAAAAAGCTGTAAAGATGCCAAGTGTTGAAGAGGCACCTCAAGTGTTCTTGAAGAGCAAACAAGATCAACTTGGCTTTCTGATCCAATCTACTTTGAGGATTGAGAAGGGCTTGGCCACCCTGACTCAGAATTAGGAGAGTTTGGAGATGATCATTGAATAAAACTTCTATGATCTTGATCTGAAAGTGACTGAGATGCAAATAGTAGTTGAGCAGCTCCAGGAGGATGCAAAGGAGAAGAAAGGGAAAGCTACTAAAGAAGCTTTTCAGTGAGTGCCAAGAGGTTAGAGGTTAGCTGCAGTGCCAGTACCTGATACTAGAGCTACTACATCAACACCAGCATCCACAGCTTTAGTGCCACCTCCAGCAGCGACTCCATCAGCTCCAACTACATCGACAGAAGCTTTCGTCCTTGGAGTCATCTCTACACCACCTCACGGAGACCAAGCCTGAGAGACGCATAGCACTATGCATATATGAACTTTTTAGTAACTTGTTACCAAAGGGGGAGAAATATGTATAGATCATAGCCTTCGAGAGAGAGTGTTGCTTTTTGTCTCTCTTGCACTTTATTTGGTTGAACTTTATTGTATGCTTGTTTGATACATTATGTCCTGGTGTGAGATACTTGAATGATCATGTGTTTGATCATATGCTACTTTAATGTATGTTTGGATGATATTATCTCTTATATCCATATACGATCATTCACTTTGCTTGGTAATGAGTGCATGCTTTTAATTGCTATCACTTTGAGCGCTCCACCAAGATGTATGTGACATGGAAGAGTAACCCATGATACTAATCGATTGTGCATTTGCATTCAAAAGAAAATCTTAAATAATGCACAAATTTAGGGGGAGCTCTTGCTTATCACATACTTCTCAAAGCGGTGATGTATTTAAATCTTATTATCATTTATCGAAGCTTTGATCTATATGTTGCCATCAATTACCAAAAAGGGGGAGACTGAAAGTGCAACTATCCCTGGGTGGTTTTGGTAATGATTAACAACATATAGCTCACTGAACTAATGCTATTTCAAGATGAATATTTCAGGAAAGTTCAATGATTGGCATGGCATGGATTAGGAATGTGGACCCCTCAAAATGCTAAGGATAAGGGATTGACTCAAGCTCTAAAGCTCAAGACTCTACATTTTACTTTTAGTAATCCAAGATCACATTGAGTCCATAGGAAAAGCCAATACTATTAAAAGGGGATGAGGTGTTGCTTAATGGCTTGCTTGCTCAAAATGCTTAGTGATATGCTCCAAAAACCCTCAACCACTTTCTTATATCCACATATGTCCCAAACCAAAAGTCAAACTCAGCCCCACCGATTTGATCTATCCGGCGCCATTGAGTTCATTCGACATAGCCATTGCCAGAAACCCTAGTGACTTCAGTCTCACCGATAGGGATCTCGGTCTCACTGAGATGGGATTGCAAACTCTCTATTTCCCTTCGTAACATTTTGGTCTAACCGATATGAGCGATCGGTCCCATCGAGTTCGCAATGCAAACTCCCTGTTTCTCTTTCGTAACATTTTGGTCTCACCGAGATGAGAGAATCGGTCCCACCGAGTTTGCCTGACCAACTCTCTGGTTAGCTAATTGCCAAAGTCGGTCCCATCGAGTTTGTGTAATTGGTCTCACCGAGATTACGTTATGCCCTAACACTAAATAAATCGGTCCCATCGAGTTGACATGTTGGTCCTGCCAAAATGCCTAACTGTCACATTATGAACTAAATCGGTCTGACCGAGTTTTCTGATTCGGTCCCACCGATTTTGGTAAATTGTGTGTAATGGTTAAATTTTGTGTGGAGGCTATATATACCCCTCCACCCTCTCCTCATTTGTGAGGAAAGCCATCAGAACATGCCTACCCTTCCAACATTCATTTTCTGAGAGAGAACCACCTACTCATGTGTTGAGGCCAAGATATTCCAATCCTACCATATGAATCTTGATCTCTAGCCTTCCCAAGTTGCTTTCCACTCAAATCATCTTTCCACCAAATCCAATCCCATGAGAGAAAGTTGAGTGTTGGCGATACTATCATTTCAAGCACAAGAGCAAGGAGTTCATCAACAAAACGCCATCCATTACCTTTTGGAGAGTGGTGTCTCCTAGATTGGTTAGGTGTCACTTGTGAGCCTCTGTCAAGATTGTGGAGTTGAACCAAGGAGTTTGTACGGGCAAGGAGGTCACCTACTTGTGAAGATCTACCCTAGTGAGGCAAGTGTAGGACCTTGAGAAGAGGTGTCTAGAGGGGGGTGATTAGACACTAAGTACCAAAGTTGCAGCTTTTAACTTCTTTAAGTTTAAGTGGAGTTTAGGCACAAGTTTAACATTCACAACATATAGCAAGCAAGCATGCAAAGAGTATATGAGCAGCGGAAAGTAAAGCATGCAACTTGCAAGAATGTAAAGGGAAGGGTTTGGAGAATTCAAACACAATTGGAGACACGGATGTTTTTGGCGTGGTTCCGATAGGTGGTGCTATCGTACATCCACGTTGATGGAGACTTCAACCCACGAAGGGTAACGGTTGCGCGAGTCCACGGAGGGCTCCACCCACGAAGGGTCCACGAAGAAGCAACCTTGTCTATCCCACCAAGGCCGTCGCCCACGAAGGACTTGCCTCACTAGCGGTAGATCTTCACGAAGTAGGCGATCTCCTTGCCCTTACAAACTCCTTGGTTCAACTCCACAATCTTGTCGGAGGCTCCCAAGTGACAACTAGCCAATCTAGGAGACACCACTCTCCAAGAAGTAACAAATGGTGTATTGATGATGAACTCCTTGCTCTTGTGCTTCAAATGATAGTCTCCCCAACACTCAACTCTCTCTCATAGGATTTGGATCTGGTGGAAAGAAGATTTGAGTGGAAAGCAACTTGGGGAAGGCTAGAAATCAAGATTCATATGGTAGGAATGGAATATCTTGGCCTCAACACATGAGTAGGTAGTTCTCTCTCAGAAATAGTAAGTTGGAAGTGTAGGTTTGTTCTGATGGCTCTCTCCATGAATGAAGAGGATGTGGAGGGGTATATATAGCCTCCACACAAAATCTAACAGTTACACACAATTTACCAAACTCGGTGAGACCGAATCATCAAACTCGGTCGGACCGATTTAGTAAACCTAGTGACCGTTAGGGTTTTCGGTGGGACCGGCATGCAACTCGGTAGGACCGATATGGTTAGGGTTAGGGCATAATGTAATCTCGGTGAGACTGATTACACAAACTCGGTGAGACCGATTTTGGTAATTAGCTAACCAAAGAGTTGGTCAGGCAAACTCGGTGGGACCGATTACTCAAACTCGGTGGGACCGATTTTTGTAATAAGTTAACCAGAGAGTTTGCATTGTAATCTCGGTAGTAACGATTACACAAACTCGGTGAGACTGATTTTGGTAATGGACATACACAGAGAGATTGCAATCCCATCTCGGTGAGACCGAGATCCCTATCGGTGAAACTGATTTGCCTAGGGTTTGTGGCAGTGGCTATGACATCTAAACTCGGTGGCGCCGGATAGAAAGAATCGGTATGGCCGAGTTTGACTTTAGGTTTAGGTCATATGTGGATGTGAGAAAGTAGTGGAGGGTTTTGGAGCATATCACTAAGCACATGAAGCACGAGCCTCATTAAGCAACACCTCATCCCTCCTTGATAGTATTGGCTTTTCCTATAGACTCAATGTGATCTTGGATCACTAAAATATAAAATTAAGAGTCCTGAGCTTGAAGCTTGAGCCAATCCTTTGTCCTTAGCATCTTGAAGGAGTTCCCACATCTTTTAGTCCATGCGACTCCATTGTTGAACTTGTCGGAAATGTACTAGGTAAAAGTGTTATTCCAACAAAAGATATGTTGACATTAATTACCAAAACCACCTAGGGAGCACTTGTGCTTTCAATCTCCCCCTTTTTGGTAATTGATGACAACATACATCAAAGCTTTAGATAAAGATATAGAGAATAGCAAGTAAAGCTTTGGAAAGACGTGTAACAAGCATAGGCTCCCCCTACATGTATGCAATCATGTGAATATTGAATATAGAAGAGCATAACCATGATATAGTAGGCAATGTGTTACATGTATCTTGGCCATATGCATCAGAGCAAAGAATGTTAAAGAAAATACCTTCATGCTTATGAGTCCTTCTTGCAAACAATATGTACATCAGCGAGAATTCCTCATACACATGAGTATGATGCATATACTTACCTTGTAGTCTTGAGTTGGCTTAGGATGGAATGAACCTGCACAAACAAGGTTAGATAACACAGGTACATCTACTAGCCAGAGCAAATAGAAGAAACCACAAGAATACCAAGACTGGGATGACATGTAGATAGTGAGTACTAAGTACCACATTGGATTAGACATGTCCCCAAGAGTAAAGATATGCAATGAATTTAAATGATTTTTTCCCTTAGATGTCTTGCTCCCCCTGAATCTAGCATGGGATACTGGGAGAAGATAGGGAACAGAAAATCAGAGCTGAAAGATATAAATGAATAGAGCTAATGCAAGCTAATGCAAATAAGCACATATGAACATGTCTTTTCCCCTCAATAAGACATGTGGCATCTCTCCTCTTGAACACCAAGCATCTGGGATCCTTGAGAAATACTTTCTACTTGAGTATTCTCTCCCCCTGGAGATCTCTTTCTCCCCCTGAGGAGGTGATACTAACCCTCTCTGATGTGATCTCTCTAAGTGATAAGCTTTGATGTGATCTCTTTCTCCCCCTTTGACATCAATTTCCAAGAAGGGTTTGATCCTTGAGTCACAGCACAAAGCATTTATAAAAATGTGATGCTTGTAGAGGACAAGATTCATTGAGTGGAGCTGGATCAGAAGAAACACAAAATAAGTGGCAAGTTGTTTTTCCTGTTGTGAAATCGGTGGCACCGAGTGGTATGCTTCGGTTGTACCAAAAGGATTCGGTTGGACCGAAAACAACAAATCGGTGAAACCGAGTTCATCGCAGAGAAAACACTTGTCACCTCAGCTCACTAGACTAGTAGGATCTCAAAAGGATTTGCAAGGAATTTACTGAATGATATGCAATGAATTGGATGCAGAAAATGCAGAACAAACAGAAAAGAAAGAAGGAAATCTAGATGAAGTTGTTTTTTTTTGAGAAAGGGGAAACAAATATGCATGAGACAAATGCAAAAGCACAGAGAAGAACACAAGAGAACTTCATCTAGAGATGGTCGGCGACAAAGTCACCTATGTTAGAGTATATTGACTTAGGAGTCAAGTGAGATCACTTGATCATAGGTCATACTCATCGTTTAAGCTCAAAATGGGATTACCATTTTTCGTTTAAGCATCTTGATGTATTCACATGTAGTCGAGTTGCTTTAGCTCATGACTCGAAGTAAAGCTTCTCTAAGATGGAATAACATACCTTGGTTGATGGTGTTGACCATGTAGTTGAACTTGTGTGGGTTGCTCAAGGTTGATGTAGCTCATCAAGAGTTGGGAGCACCACTTGGAATTTGAGGCCATCTACCTACATGGGTTAGTTCTTGCAAGGAGTAGCACTTGTGTATCCAAAAATGATAATCATGAAGCTCAACATAGAGTTTGTCAAAGGATATGTTTGAATGATTCTGTGCTTCCTTGTCCTCAACCACCATAGTGTAGAGACTTGGTGATGTAGATATTAATCAAGATGTGAGTAGATTACAATCTCATGAAATTTTATTCAACCAAGTACCTACATGGGTTATATAACATGCAAGATACAAATATATCCAAGACATAAGATTTCATCATAAGAGAAATATCAAGGATTATTCATAAGCTCATGTCTTGCATGTATCCAATGGAGTTTCTACTCCAAGTTTTGAAGCATCAATGATGTTCAATTCTCCTACAAAACACTTTCTCATCAATAGGTTTAGTGAATATATCCGCTAATTGCTTTTCGGTGCGAACATGCTTAAGATCAATGTCACCCTTGGCAACATGATCTCGAATGAAATGATGATGAACTTCAATATGCTTAGTTCGAGAATGTTGTACGGGATTATGACCAATTTTGATAGCACTTTCATTGTCACAAAGCAATGGAACATGTTTCACATATATCCCATAATCTTTAAGAGTTTGGGTCATCCAAAGTAATTGAACACAACATGAACCAATGGCAATGTATTCCGCTTCGGCGGTGGATAAGGATACCGAGTTTTGTTTCTTGGAAGACCAGGACACAAGAGATCTACCAAGAAATTGACAAGTACCCGAAGTGGACTTTCTATCAACCTTGTCTCTGGCATAGTCCGAGTCGGAGTAGCCAACAAGATCGAAAGAGGCCCTCTTAGGATACCAAATGCCAAAATTTGGTGTATGGATTAAGTATCTCACTATCCTTTTCACGGCCTTAAGATGACATTCTTTAGGAGCAGCTTGATATCGTGCACACATGCACACACTTAGCATGATATCAGGACGTGAAGCACATAGATATAACAATGAACCAATCATAGAGCGATAAACCTTTTGATCAACGGGTTCACCATCTTTGGTCAAGTCAAGATGTCCACTAGTAGGCATGGGTGTAGACATACCTTTGCACTCTTGCATATTGAACTTCTTGAATAAGTCCTTAGTGTATTTCGTTTGAGACACAAAAGTACCTTCCTAAGTTTGCTTGATTTGCAACCCAAGAAAGAATTTGAGTTCACTTATCATTGACATCTCAAACTTCTCCGACATTAGCTTTCCAAATTTCTCACTAAAATGAGGGTTAGTTGATCCAAATATGATATCATCAACATAAATTTGGCATACAAATAATTCTCCATTAACCCTTTTAGTAAAAAGTGTGGAATCGATTTTCCCAATTTCAAAGCCTTTTTCAATAAGGAACTTGGTCAAGCATTTATACCACGCTCTATGAGCTTGTTTAAGACCATAAAGGGCTTTGTGAAGTTTGTAAACATGATTTGGTTTCTTAGGATTGACAAAGCCAGGAGGTTGTTTAACATAAACTTCCTCCTCTATTTCACCATTTAGAAAAGCACTTTGAATGTCCATTTGGTACAAGGTGATATCATGGTGATTAGCATAGGCATGTAAGATGCGAATGGACTCAAGTCTAGCAACGGGAGCATAAGTCTCACCATAGTCCATACCTTTGACTTGTGTGTAGCCTTGGGCGACGAGACGTGCTTTGTTGCGAACTACTTGTCCATCTTCATCTTGCTTGTTGCGAAACACCCATTTGGTACCATGATGTTGTGGTTGTTGTCGGGCTTCTCAACCAATGTCCAAACTTGGTTTCTCTCAAAGTTGTGTAGCTCTTCATGCATAGCGTTTATCCAATCCGGATCTTCCAATGCTTCTTCGACCTTCATAGGTTCAATGCTAGAGATGAAAGAATAGTTTTCACAAAAGTTAGCTAAACGAGTTTTAGAGCGAGTGATTCTCCCGGTTTGAATATCATTGTAGATTTGCTCAATGGGATGATGTTTAGCAATTCTTGCTCGAACTCGTGAAGGCTTTTTCTTGGTTCTTGGTTGAACTTCTTCTTCATCTTGTTCTTCTTCTTGGCCTTCTTCATTGTTGGCGTTGTCGTTCTCTTGTCGTGGTGGAGAAGGAGGTCGTTGACGTTCATCTTGATGCACTTCCTCGTTTTCTTCATCTTGGTGTGTCCCACTTTTGGATGCTTCCGTATCAACTCTTGGTTCACCTTGTCGTGAAGTAGAAGCTTCCACTTGGACGGACGAGGTACTCTCCTTCACCTCCGTTGGACGAACCTTGCCAATAGACAAGTCTTGGATTGCTTCCAAAGGATCTTTGTCTCCTACATCAATTGGCAATTTCTCTACTTGCGAGCCATTAGATTCATCAAACTTCACATCTACCGTCTCTTCAACCTTTAGGGTGAAATTGTTGTAGACACGATAAGGGTGAGAGTTTGAGCCATAACCTAGTAGGAAACCTTCATGGGACTTAGGAGCAAATTTAGAACGACGATGCTTATCAAGAATGTTGCACTTTGAGCCGAATACTCGAAAGTATCCAACTTGGGGTTTGTTACCGGTGAGGAACTCGTATGCCGTCTTGTCGAGTAGCTTGTGAAGATACAAGCGATTTGTTGCATGACAAGCTGTCTCAACCGCTTCTGCCCAAAAGTGTTTTGGCGTCTTGTACTCATCAAGCATCGTTCTCGCCATTTCGATGAGCGTCCAGTTCTTCCTCTCAACAACTCCATTTTAGTGAGGTGTGTGTGTAGCCGAGAACTCGTGTGAAATCCCTTCTTCGTCAAGAAAGGTGTCCACATTTGCGTTCTTGAACTCCGTTCCGTTGTCGCTGCGAACCTTCTTGATCTTCACTTCAAACTGATTTTGGGCCTTCCTAGCGAAGTTTTTGAAGATCTTTTGGACCTGCGATTTATCATCGAGAAAGAACACCCACGTAAATCTTGAAAAATCATCAACAATAACTAGACCAAAAGAATTTCCACCGAGACTCTTGTAAGAGTTGGGACCAAAAAGATCCATGTGAAGTAGCTTGAGTGGCCTCCTTGTGGTCATAATGTTCTTCACGGGATGCCTTCCTCCAACTTGTTTACCTGCTTGACAAGCACTCCAAAGTCTATCCTTATCAAATATGACATCGTTAACACCAAGGAGATGATTCCCTTTAATAAGCTTGTCAAGGTTTCTCATGCCAACGTGACCTAGTCGTCTATGCCGTAACCAACCTTTTGAGGATTTAGAAATGAAGCAAGTTTTAGGTTGAGCCTTTTTAGTGAAATCAACAATGTATAGATCACCTCTATGCACACCGGTAAAGACCATTTTATGATTATCTCTACGAAACACTTGGCAATCTACTTCAGTAAATAGGACATTGAAACCGAAATCAACAAGTCTAGATACTGAAAGTAAGTTACAGCCAAGAGATTTAACGAGCATGACATTTTCTATGGAGCTATCATGTGATATGGCCACCTTACCGAGGCCAACCACCTTACCCTTTGAGTTTTCACCAAAAGTGACATACTTTCGAGGACTATCATTTTCAGCAAGCTCATGAAACATGTCTTTATCTCCGGTCATGTGATCGGACATCCACTGTCAAGAACCCATTCCTTTCCTCCTGACACATATCCCCGAAGATTTGCCATAAGACCAAAATGTCTCATTGCATCATCAAGATCAAAGTCATCATCATCATTCTCATAGTATCCATGTTCAACATCGTCATGTGGTGGATCAAATCCTGGTGAGAGTGATTCATTAGTATGAGTTTGACAATAATCTCCTCTATGAATTCTAGTAGCTTCGGAAATGATATCACTAATAATTCCAACATTTCCTTTGGCACGCATAAGATTTGTAAGTTCAAATAGACGATCACCAAACATAGGATCATTGGAATTCATCTTACTCAAGGCAATAGACTTGTGAAGAATTTCATCCAGATTTTTCAAGGAATAATTTGGAAACCGTTCCTCAAGAAATTTCCATATAGTGTAGGCACACTCAAGAGTAGGCAATTTTCCAACCAAGTTTCTAGGCAAGCCTCTAGTGATAAGATTAATAGTTCTAACATTTATAATCATGTCAATCCACTCATCAAGAGTAGGATGCAGAGGATCAACATGAGGTGCACAAGGGCTAGCAATGTACTTGTTCAAATGATATTGATTGAAAATTACAAGCATCTCATTTTTCCACTCATGAAAATACTCTCCATCAAGAATAGGCACTCTATGTCTAAGACTCCCCAAAGTAGACTCATCCATCTTCCTCCAAAGGTGATTAAACTAAGGAAATGGAGACCAATGCTCTGATACCACTTGTAGGACCTTGACAAGAGGTGTCTAGAGGGGGGGTGATTAGACACTAAGTACCAAAGTTGCAGTTTTTAACTTCTTTAAGTTTAAGTGGAGTTTAGGCACAAGTTTAACATTCACAACATATAGCAAGCAAGCATGCAAAGAGTATACGAGCAGCGTAAAGTAAAGCATGCAACTTGCAAGAATGTAAAGGGAAGGGTTTGAAGAATTCAAACACAATTGGAGACACGGATGTTTTTGGCGTGGTTCCGATAGGTGGTGCTATCGTACATCCACGTTGATGGAGACTTCAACCCACGAAGGGTAACGGTTGTGCGAGTCCGCTGTGGGCTCCACCCACGAAGGGTCCACGAAGAAGCAACATTGTCTATCCCACCATGGCCATCGCCCACGAAGGACTTGCCTCACTAGCGGTAGATCTTCACGAAGTAGGCGATCTCCTTGCCCTTACAAACTCCTTGGTTCAACTCCACAATCTTGTCGGAGGATCCCATGTGACACCTAGCCAATCTACGAGACACCACTCTCCAAGAAGTAACAAATGCTGCGTTGATGATGAACTTCTTGCTCTTGTGCTTCAAATGATAGTCTCCCCAACACTCAACTCTCTCTCATAGGATTTGGATCTGGTGGAAAGAAGATTTGAGTGGAAAGCAACTTGGAGAAGGCTAGAGATCAAGATTCATATGGTAGGAATGGAATATCTTGGCCTCAACACATGAGTAGGTAGTTCTCTCTCAAAAATAGTAAGTTGGAAGTGTAGGTTTGTTCTGATGGCTCTCTCCAAGAATGAAGAGGAGGTGGAGGGGTATATATAGCCTCCACACAAAATCTAACCGTTACACACAATTTACAAAACTTGGTGATACCGAATCATCAAACTCGGTCGGACCGATTTAGTAAACCTAGTGACCGTTAGGGTTTTTGGTGGGACCGACATGCAACTCGATAGGACCGATATGGTTAGGGTTAGGGCATAACGTAATCTCGGTGAGACTGATTACACAAACTCGGTGAGACCGATTTTGGTAATTAGCTAACCAGAGAGTTGGTCAGGCAAACTCGATGGGACCGATTACTCAAACTCGGTGGGACCGATTTTGGTAATAAGTTAACCAGAGAGTTTGCATTGTAATCTCGGTAGTACCGATTACACAAACTCGGTGAGACCGATTTGGGTAATGGACATACACAAAGAGATTGCAATCCCATCTCGGTGAGACCGAGATCCCTATTGGTGAAACCGATTTTCCTAGGGTTTGTGGCAGTGTCTATGACATCTAAACTCGGTGGCGCCGGATACAAAGAATCGGTATGGCAGAGTTTGACTTTAGGTTTAGGTCATATGTGGATGTGAGAAAGTAGTGGAGGGTTTTGGAGCATATCACTAAGCACATGAAGCAAGAGGCTCATTAAGCAACACCTCATCCCTCCTTGATAGTATTGGCTTTTACTATAGACTCAATGTGATCTTGGATCACTAAAATATAAAATGAAGAGTATTGAGCTTGAAGATTGAGCCAATCCTTTGTCCTTAGCATCTTGAAGGAGTTTCCACATCTTTTAGTCCATGCCACTCCATTGTTGAACTTATCTGAAATGTACTAGGTAAAAGTGTTAGTCCAACAAAAGATATGTTAACATTAATTACCAAAACCACCTAGGGAGCACTTGTGCTTTCAGCAAGTCCTTCGTGGGCGATGGCCATGGTGGGATAGACAAGGTTGCTTCTTCATGGACCCTTTGTGGGTGGAGCCCTCCGTGGACTCGCGCAGCCGTTACCCTTCATGGGTTGAAGTCTCCATCAACCTGGATGTACGATAGCACCACCTATCAGAACCACGCCAAAAATCTCCGTGTCAACATTGCGTTTGCTCCCTCCAAACTCCTCCCTTTACCTTCATATGCAATGATTTACATTCGGTGCTATACTCTTAGAATTGCATGTGTAGGTTGATTGCTTGACTTGTGCTAAGTTGCTAAAATCTGCCAAGAACTAAAATTGGGAAAAGGCTAGATTGTTATTTGGTCAAGTAGTCTAATCACCCCCTCTAGACATACTTCCGATCCTACAAGTAGCTCCGATGAGGTGTACGGCGGTGAGGCTGAAGCAGGACAAGACAAACAACATTAATTTGAAGTCGGACTCTAATATCATCTGCAATAGATGATGTAAAATACATCACCAAAAAATGCTAGATGTAAAATCCATCAGCCGCGCCACGGCAGCTTCGACGGATGCTGTAAATACTGTTCACTCTGAACTTAACTGAGGAAAGTGAACTTTATGGTCGAAACTAAATTTTACTATCAAAATTGATTGAACTACTAGTAGAGCATTGCAATATATGCTTAGGGCATTCGAGCACTAGTAGCAGAGAAGCAGTGATCTAAATCAGCAGACGCTCGAGCAGGGAACACACTAGCAGAGAGCAAGTCGTGCAGTAGCACCACGAGCGAGTGCTAAAGCAGCAACTCATGTAGCTGCCAGAGGTCGTGTAGGAGCAGCAGCAGCGCGAGCGAGAGCAAGAGGAGAGCAGCAGCACAAACGAGAGCAAGAGTGGAGCAGCAGCGCGACCGACAGCAATAGCAGAGCAGAGTAGCAGCACGAACGAAAGCAAGAGCAGTGCAATAGTGGGACCGACAGCAAGAACAGAGCCGCAACACGAGCGAGAGCCAGAGTAGCAGCAGCAGCAGCACAAGCGAGAGTCGGAGCAGCTGCAGCTAGTGCCAGTGTAGAAGTCGCCGTCGAGGAAGCAACGACATGGGGGAGAGACGTTGTGGATGAAGTGGCCGACGACGGCGCTGTCGATGGAGACCCGCCATGGTTGCTCGGTATCGAGCACTAGCAGCCTCGTGAGATCGAATAAAAGATAAAATGCAGTGGTGAGTGCAGAACCTCCTTGGTGGGGCCGAGTTGGCCTCAGCTTCATCGAAGAAATTGGTGAGGGTGTTGCGGTTCCGGTGGGGCAGGTCAAGATGGTGCTGTGGGGATGGAGGTGGTGCGATAGCCGAGGCGAACGTCGGGGCAGCTCCTTGGAGATGGAGGACGGGGCGGCTGATCCAACGGGATGATGAGATCGACGACGGGTCCTCATCCGGTGCGGTGGATGAGGGACGTCGAGCTGTTACGGTGGACGACGTCATCGGGGAAGAGTCTCTGCCTGGGCGGCGGTCGGGAGGCCAACGGAGGAGCGTGGGGTTTCGCAGGTTTTGGCGGCCTCGGTGTATGAATGGGGGGAACGAAGGGGAAGGTAGGGGGAGCCATGGCTTAGGGACGTGCTTGTCCGAAATGTAGGGTAAGTTACCAGCGTACCCTCACCGGTTTTGACACCGCGATGTCGAGCCGGCATTTCCGGCTGAGGAGTAGAAGGGGAATTTCACGTGTCTGGGCCGCAGACCGATTTTGAATGAGGAGGGAGTTTTCGCGCGCGTCGAAATTTCGGGATAACAAGGCGCAACACGGGTTGAAGAGGCGGGAGTTTCAAAGCAGGTGAGACAAAAGATACTCGAGCTTGAAAATTTCGGGATACAAGGTGCGGATTACTTGTTCGGCAGAACAAACTTAATGTGTACAAAAAGACAATTCATACAAGACACAATAGAGTCATGTCCCCTTTTACTATATTGCTATAAATGCCATTGAAAAAACTACAAGAAAAATGTAAAAAAAATGGGAGAACAAGATTACCTTGTATAGTACCAAATCGATTCGCACTTCCCTCAACAACAACAAAAAAAACAAATCAATTCCCACCAAAAGAAAGAGTAATGTCCTTTTTATATGTTTACAAATGCCAGGATCTCGAATTTCAATTTTTGAATCCACGGTATGTTGAATTCAAATATATCGTTGGGTGACCTTGCGGTTTATAATTGATGTAGTCGTACATTTTGATCTTCCAGCATATATGAACATTTTACTCCACCCTATGAACATATATATTGTCGTCTACCATATGGACTAAATTTGAATCAATTTTCCTTATTTGAATACGATTGTTGTCAAGTTATACAATCATCTAAATATTATCTTGATAACAAAAAACATGCATATAACAGTTATCATATTTCACTATGAACTACATGTACCATAGATCTCCAATTCAAATATTTGTATCCATTTTATGTTGAATTCAAATCATAGTACATTGGTCTAGGTAGCGAGATGTTCAGGATAATCTAAATCATGTTTTCATATGTATAACTTTTGGCTGAATTGGGACAAGTTTTGGTATAAGCTTCTTGCAAAACCGGAGATTCGCTCAACAAGCCTCGTGGTTCCGAGATGGAACATGTCACCTTTGTGTGCGAAACGATATACGATGCCTCCCCCCCCCCGATTTTATTTGCAGAGGTAACATAGAACTATATGAGTGCCTTGTTAAATTTTGGAATTATTCCAGGTTTGTTTGGCCTTTTTATACATTAATTGAGTTTCTGGACATTTAATGTGCATAATCCAAATTTGAACTGCAAGCACATGCTCCAGTGCACCAAAGTTGGTTGAAAAATCACATGTGTGTCCTTGGTTGAATTTGTAGGTCCCATGCAAGAAATGAGAATGAAATTGAAACACCTCGGCATCGTGACTCGGCCGAGAACATCGAGAAACTTGGATTTTAAATTCATGTAAATCCAAAACTCGCCTGGAAAGCATGAAACTTGGCATGGTGTCATGGCATGGCACTAACATGTTGTGGTAAAAAATTGGGCCGATTTGGAACAAGTTTTGGTATAAGCTTCTTGCAAACCGGAGCTTCTCTCAAGAAGGCTCATGGTTCTCAGAGGGAACGTGCCACCTTTGAGTGTGAAACGATATACGCTGCCCCCCTTGAGTTTCTTTACAGAGGCAACATAGAACTACATGAGTGCCCTTTCTATTTTGGAATTATTTTGGGTTCGTTTGGCCTTTTTTATACATTAATTGAGTTTCTGGTCATTTAGTGTGCAAAATTCAAATTTGAACAACAAGCACATGCTCCCGTGCACCAAAGTTAGTTGAAAAATCACATGTGTGTCCTCGGGTGAATTTCTAGGTCCCATACAAGAAATGGGAATGAAGTTCAAACATCTGGGCATCGTGGCTCGACCGAGAACATTGAGAAACTTGGTTTTAAAATTCTTGTAAATCCAAAACACGCCTGGAAATCATCAAATTTGGCATGGTGTCATGTCATGGTACTACCATGTTGTGGTAAAAAAATTGGCCGAATAGGAACAAATTTTGGGATAAGCTTCTTGCAAACCGGAGCTTCTCTCAAGAAGGCTTGTGGTTCTGAGAGGGAATGTGTCACCTTTGTGTGCATAATTCAAATTTGAAATACAATCACATGCTCCAGTGCACCAAAGTTGGTTGAAAATCACATGTGTGTCCTCGGGTAAATTTCTAGGTCCCATGCAAGAAATGGGAATGAAATTCAAACATCTAGGCGTCGTGGCTCGGCTGGAAACATTGAGAAACTTGGTTTTATAATTCATGTAAATCCAAAACACGCATGAAAATCATGAAACTTGGCTTGGTGCCATGACATGGCACCAACATGCTGTGGTAATTTTTCTATCCGATTTGCGAAGGCGCACACATTAACAATCAACAAAGTCATTTTGGAACAAGTGTTGTCATGTTACAATTGGAAACACAAATATTATTGAAACTGTGGGTGTTCTATTTACCATTTACATGCCGCCACGTGTCCCCTTTTTTTATTAACTAGGAGGCGTCGTGCAGGCTACCTTTTTGAGTATGGGAGGCGTGCGATCAGACCCTGCTACCTCTTGAGCACTGCGTTGGTTTTCCCTTGAAGAGGAAAGGGTGATGCAGCAAAGTAGCGTAAGTATTTCCTTCAGTCTTTGAGAACCAAGGTATCAATCCAGTAGGAGGCTCCACGCAAGTCCCTCGTAGCTACACAAACAAACAAGAACCTCGCAACCAACACGATAAAGGGGTTGTCAATCCCTTCACGACCACTTGCGAAAGTGAGATCTGATAGAGATAATAAGATAAGATAAATATTTTTGGTATTTTTATGATATAGATTGGAAAGTAAAGATTGCAAAATAAAGTAGATCCGAAACTTATATGATGGAAAATAGACCCGGGGACCATAGGTTTCACTAGTGGCTTCTCTCAAGATAGCATAATTATTACGGTGGGTGAACAAATTACTGTCGAGCAATTGATAGAAAAGTGCATAGTTATGAGATTATCTAGGCATGATCATGTATATAGGCATCACGTCCGCGACAAGTAGACCAACATGATTCTGCATCTACTACTATTACTCCACACATCAACTGCTATCCAGCATGCATCTAGAGTATTAAGTTCATAAGAACAGAGTAACACATTAGGCAAGATGACATGATGTAGAGGGATAAACTCAAGGAATATGATATAAACCCCATCTTTTTATCCTCGATGGCAACAGTACAATACGTGCCTTGCTGCCCCTGCTGTCACTGGGAAAGGACACCACAAGATTGAACCCAAGGCTAAGCACTTCTCCCATCGCAAGAAAGATCAATCTAGTAGGCCAAACCAAACTGATAATTCGAAGTGACTTGCAAAGATAACCAATCATACATAAAAGAATTTAGAGGAGATTCAAATATTTCTCATAGATAAACTTGATCATAAACCCACAATTCATCGGATCTCGACAAACACACCGCAAAAAGAGTTACATCGAATAGATCTCCAAGAAGATCGAGGAGAACTTTGTATTGAGATTCAAAGAGAGAGAAGAAGCCATCTAGCTAATAACTATGGACCAGAAGGTCTGTGGTAAACTACTCACAACTCATCGAAGAGGCCACGGCAATGATGTAGAAGCCCTCCGTGAATGATTCCCCCTCCGGCGGAGCACCGGAAAAGGTTCCAAGGTGGGATCTCACGGGTACATAAGGTTGCGGCGGTGGAAATAGGGTTTCGTGGTGCTCCTGGATGTTTTCAGGGTATGGAGGTATATATAGGCGAAGGAGGTTGGTCAGGGGAGCCACGAGGGGCCCACGAGGGTGGGGGTGCGCCCACCCCCCTAGGGTGCGCCCTCCTGCCTCGTGGCTGCCTCGGCGGCTTCTTGACGTCCACTCCAAGTCTCCTGGATTGCATTTGTTCCAAAAAGATCGCTCCCGAAGGTTTCATTCCGTTTGGACTCCGTTTGATATTCCTTTTCTTCGAAACACTGAAATAGGCAAAAAAACAGCAATTTGGGATGGGCCTTCGGTTAGTAGGTTAGTCCCAAAAATGATATAAAAGTGTAAAGTTAAGCCCATAAACATCCAAAACGGGTAATATAATAGCATGGACCAATCAAAAATTATAGATACGTTGGAGACATATCAAGCATCCCCAAGCTTAATTCCTGCTCGTCCTCGAGTAGGTAAATGATAAAAACAGAATTTTTGATGTGGAATGCTACCTAGCATATTTCTCAATGTAAGTTTCTTTATTGTGGCATGAATGTTCAGATCCAAATGATTCAAGATAAAAGTTCATATTGACATAAAAGTAATAATACTTCAAGCATACTAACAAAGCAATCATGTCTTCTCAAAATAACATGGCTAAAGAAAGTTTATCCCTACAAAATCATATAGTTAGGCTATGTATCATTTTTGTCACACAAAATACTCCCATCATGCACAACCCCGGTTTCGGCAAAGCAATTGGTTCATACTTTTTTAATGCGCTTAAGCTTTTTTCACTCTCACGCAATACATGAGTGTAAGCCATGGATATAGCACTATGGGTGGAATAGAATATGATGATGGAGGTTGTGTGGAGAAGACAAAAATGGAGAAAGTCTCACATTGACGAGGCTAATCAACAGGCTATGGAGATGCCCATCAATTGATGTCAACATGAGGAGTAGGGATTGCCATGCAACGGATGCACTAGAGCTATTAATGTATGAAAGCTCAACAAAAGAAACTAAGTGGGTGTGCATCCAACTTGCTTGCTCACGAAGACCTAGGGCATTTTCCGGAAGCCCATCATTGGAATATACAAGCCAAGCTCTATAATGAAAAATTCCCACTAGTATATGAAATTGACAACATAGGAGACTCTCTGTCATGAAGATCATGGTGCTACTTTGAAGCACAAGTGTGGAAAAACATATTAACATTGTCCCCCTTTTTTTGGGCCATTCTTTTTTTTGCCTTCCCCTTTTTTTATTTGGCCTTCCTTTTTTTATTTGGCCTTTTTTGTAGGGGACAATGCTCTAATAATGATGATCATCACACTTCTATCTATTTACAACTCATGAATTACAACTCGATACTAGAACAAAATATGACTCTATATGAATGCCTCCGGCGGTGTACCGGGATGGGCAATGAATCAAGAGTGACATGTATGAATTTTTTTGCATGATGGATCTGCCACAAATACGATGTCAACTACATGATCATGCAAAAGCAATATGACAATGATGGAACGTGTCATAATAAATGGAATGGTGGAAAGTTGCATGGCAATATATCTCGGAATGGCTATGGAAATGCCATAATAGGTAGGTATGGTGGCTGTTTTGAGGAAGATATAAGGAGGTTTATGTGTGATAGAGTGTATCGTATCATGGGGTTTGGATGCACCGACGAAGTTTGCACCAACTCTCAAGGTGAGAAAGGGCAATGCACGGTACCGTAGAGGCTAGCAATGATGGAAGGGTGAGAGTGCGTATAATCCATGGACTCACATTAGTCATAAAGAACTCATATACTTATTGAAAAATTTTATTAGCCCTGGAAGCAAAGTACTACTACGCATGCTCCTAGGGGAAGGTTTGGTAGGAGTTAACCATCGCAAGATCCCGACCTCCACTCATAAGGAAGGCAATCAAAAGAGCACCCCATGCTACAAATTTGTTACACAACTTTTACATACGTGCATGATACAGGACTTGCCAACTTCAACACAAGTATTTCTCAATTTCATAATTAACCAACTAGCATAACTCTAACATTACCACCTTCACATCTCAAAACAATTATCAAGCATCAAATTGATCATAGCATCCAATTCACTTCCTATGATAGTTTTTATTATACCCAACTTGCATGCCCATCATTCTAGGACCAATTTTATAACCATAGCAAATACGATGATGTTCTAAAAGACTCTCAAAATAATATAAGTGAAGCATGAGAGATCAATAATTTCTACAGAATATAACCACCGCCATGCTCTAAAAATATATAAGTGAAGCACTAGAGCGAAATTGTCTAGCTCAAAAGATATAAGTGAAGCACATAGAGTATTCTAATAAATTCCGAATCATGTTGTGTCTATCCCAAAAGGTGTGTACAGCAAGGATGATTGTGGTAAATTAAAAATAAAAGACTCATATCATACAAGACGCTCCAAGCAAAACACATATCATGTGGTGAATAAAAATATAGCTCCAAGTAAAGTTACCGATAAACGAAGACGAAAGAGGGGATGCCTTCCGGGGCATCCCCAAGATTAGGCTTTTGGTTGTCCTTGAATTATCTTGGGTTCCATGGGCATCCCCAAGCTTAGGCTCTTGCCACTCCTTATTCCATAGTCCATCAAATCTTTACCCAAAACTTGAAAACTTCACAACACAAAACTCAATAGGAAATCTCATAAGCTCCGTTAGTGCAAGAAATAAGAACCACCACTTAAGGTACTATAATGAACTCATTATTTATTTATATTGGTGTTAAATCTATTGTCTTCCAACTTCTCTATGGTTCATACCCCCCGATACTAGCCATAGATTCATCAAAATAAGCAAACAACACACGAAAAACAGAATCTATCAAAAACAGAACAGTTTGTACAAATCTGTAACTTTCGAATACTTATGGAACTCTAACAATCCTACAAAAATAAGGAGTCCTGGGAAATTTGTCTATTGATCTACTGCAAAAAGAGTCAACTAAAAATCATGTTTCTGTGATTTATTAAAACTATTCTCGTGCGCGCAAATTTTTTTGTTTTTCAGCAAGATCAAATTAACTATCACTGTAGGTTATCCTATAGGTTCTACTTGGCACAAACACTAATTAAAACATGAAAACACATCTAAACATAGGCTAGATGAATTATTTATTACTAAACAGGAACAAAAAGCAAGGAACAAATGTAAAATTGGGTTGCCTCCCAACAAGCGCTATCGTTTAACGCCACTAGCTAGGCATAAAAGCGAGAATAGATCTAGGTATTGCCATTGCTGCCCCTGCTGTCACTGGGAAAGGATACCGCAAGATTGAACCCGAAGCTAAGCACTTCTCCATTGCAAGAAAGATCAATCTAGTAGGCCAAACCAAACTTATAATTCGAAGAGACTTGCAAAGATAACTTAATCACACATAAAAGAATTCAGAGGAGATTCAAATATTTCTCATAGATAAACTTGATCATAAACCCACAATTCATCGGATCTCGACAAACACACCGCAAAAAGAGTTACATCGAATAGATCTCCAAGAAGATCGAGGAGAACTTTGTATTGAGATTTAAAGAGAGAGAAGAAGCCATCTAGCTAATAACTATGGACCCGAAGGTCTGTGGTAAACTACTCACAACTCATCGGAGAGGCCTTGGCGATGATGTAGAAGCCCTCCATGATTGATTCCCCCTCCGGCGGAGTGCCAGAAAAGGCTCCAAGATGGGATCTCACGGGTACAGAAGGTTGCGGTGGTGGAAATAGGGTTTCGTGGTGCTCCTGGATGTTTTCAGGGTATGGAGGTATATATAGGCGAAGGAGGTCGGTCAGGAGAGCCACGAGGGTGGGGGCACGCCCACCCCCCTAGGGTGCGCCCTCCTGCCTTGTGGCTGCCTCGGCTGCTTCTTGACGTCCACTCCAAATCTCCTGGATTGCGTTTGTTCCAAAAAGATCGCTCCCGAAGGTTTCATTCCATTTGGACTCCGTTTGATATTCCTTTTCTTCGAAACACTGAAATAGGCAAAAAAATAGCAATTTGGGTTGGGCCTCCGGTTAGTTGGTTAGTCCCAGAAATGATATAAAAGTGTAAAGTAAAGCCCATAAACATCCAAAACGGGTAATATAATAGCATGGAACAATCAAAAATTATAGATACGTTGGAGACGTATTAGACCCCTGTGCGTGCTTATCGGGAGGAGAGCCCTTTGACCTCCATCTGTCGTCCACCTCTCTCCCAAGGTCTCCATTAATGGCGCCCGAGCCTCTGTTTAATGGCGTGGCTATGTCTCACTCGACTGAGATTTAAGAGAGAAAAAAGAAAATCTGAAAAGAAAATTTTGCACGGATCTTGATGTAAGATCCAACGGACCTATATAGCATCTACTGCGACTTATAGCAAGACTGGTGAATATATAAGGACGACGACAGTGGATAATAATTATCTTACATAATTAGGAAGATAATTAAAATAGCCACATGCGGCTACGCCTGAAATACACAAGTGCAAAAGAAGAAGGAAGACAACAATTTGGCTCGCTGATCTCTACTTTCTTGATGTGTTGCTGCAGGCAGCGGGAACTAGTCTCCGCGGCGAGCAGCGATGAGCTGTGTCATGTCCTCAAGATGCTGCTTGAGAGCATCCATGGATTCCTCCACCAGCCTTTGGCGCCCGATGCGGAGCATATCATTCGTGTCCATAAGTTTCTTGACGATGACGCCGGTCCTCTTCAACAAGGCACTGGTCTCCTCCTGCTGGTCTGCACTTCGGACGATCTTTGCCCTCAGCAGGTTGCGCTCGGCCCGGAGCCTCTCATTGCCCTCCCTTAGTAATTGGATGATGTTGATAGCCTGTTCAAACGAGGCTTTCATGTCGTCCTACAACCTCGCCCAGCCGGAGATCTGATCCATCTGGCTATGGAGGATCACATACATGCGCATGTAAGAGTCATCGCCTGCCCGCGAGACATTTTCCCAGTACGCTGCGGCGCGGCAGGACATCTCCGCTGCATTCATGGTGCGGCGGGGCATCTCTGCTGCTTCCACGGCGCGGCCGGACCAGTCTACTGCATCGACAGCGCGGTGGGACCTCCGTGCTGCTTCGGCGGCGCGGCAGGACCTCCGTGCTGCTACTTCCGTGTGTTGGGACATGTCATCTACTTTCGCGGCGAGGCGGGACATCTCTCGTGCTTCCGCTTCCATGCTCGCCTCTCCTTGGTGGTAATCTCTCGACCCAGAACACACACTGGCCATGGCAGACGCAAGGGAAGGATGTTGAAAGACTTGTTTGTTTTTGTGGATGAGGAGTTGAGGAGGAATGTGCAGTCATCTTGGCATACTAGTATTTATAACCGAGTACTAATACACTCCTAAGTGGGAAACCATTTAGGTTGTGATCAGTGTGGACAGGTTGGCAATTAAATATAGCGTGGTAGTAGTAGTAATTTGGAATGTGACGAGACACAAGCTCAAAAGCTATTGACGGTTCTAGTTTCAAAGTGCGGCACTATTCCTGGATGGCGTAACGTGGGCACGTGTTCTCGGACGAGTGTAGCATATGCCATGGTACTTCTTTTTCTAATGCTGTGTACGTGCAATAACTGGCACCGTCAGATACATATCTTACGGTTATTGGGCGTTCGACGGGAATAGCCTTGTGGCGAGCTATAGACTAGTCTTTTTTTCAAACGCATTAAACCTATCTCTCGGGACTTCTCGCACACACCATCTCTAGCTCCCTAGGCCGATGCCACCCATGCACACTTGTACTCTGAGTTTAGTACGTTATACAGGAAGAGAAGAGGTGCGCGCACGCACTCGTCCTCTCTCACACATGCATTTGTAGCTACGAATTGTAGTGTTCTCAACCATCCGATTGGCTCTATCATAGGTTTCATGTTGCTCCTTGGCCTTGAGATTGAGAAGTTTAAAACGTGGAGGCTAAGCTAGAGGCGCGAGGTTTTGGTTAATGTGCAGGCCGCACACGGCACCAACACGACACGAGCTTCATCTGCCTGGTGCACAGTCAGGTGAGTTGTCCAACACAACCAGGCCCTGCTTGGTATCTGCGCCTTGACTTATGCGCAGGGAAATTAGGATTGGAGGGAGTACTACTATTAGTACTACTTTGATGTGTTGCGTCAACTCACACAAGTATGAAACACTTTGTGAACAAACAAGCATATAAGCTCCCTCCGTCCGAAAATACTTGTCATCAAAATGGATAAAAAGGGACGTATCTAGAACTAAAATACGTCTAGATACATCTCATTTTATCCATTTTGATGACAAGTAGTACTTCTTATCCAAAGGAACTTTATATCCAACAGACACAAAATATATGTTTGACTGTTGGAAATTACTGATCTGATGTCGAAGTAATTGCTGCATCGCCACCAAAACCCACCATCTCTTAAGCTAAAGTAGACCGAGCTAACCCCTATATTAGCATATTACTAAGATAAACAGAAGGCACTATAGAAACTTTTAGGATGTGAACTTGTCAATCTGAATGTGGAGGGACACCAGCTTAGCCCCGGCCAGCATCTTGGGCAGAACTGTGAAGAAGGTCAGCTTCTGCACGGCGACGTTGTCGGGATCCTTGCTGCTTGTCACCTCCATTTCCACCTTGACAGTGTCGGTCCTACCTTTGGGCTCCCCCGGCGGGCCGTTCGCCCACATCTTGGCCACGTAGTGCGGCAGTGGGGACGCCCCCGCTCTGATGTAGACAACTGACGTGGTGATAGGCGCGCCGATGTCGAGCACGCCGCCGACCAAGAAAAACATGCGGCCATCCTCCTCCGTGAACAGCAAGAGCCGTGGCTCCGACAGTGGCACTTGCAGCTGGAGCACCTTGCCTTACTGGATCCTGTGCACGGGCATGGGATGTGCGGTGCTGATGTGGTGGGAGAGCACCGGCGGCGGGCCTTCGTAGCCGCAGACGGGCACGAGGCATTTGGAGGGCACGAGAAGACACACGCTCTGGTGATCGGTGAGCTTCTGATAAGTGACGTAGAGTGCACAGCCTTCGTGCGGGCACTCCACCCTCATCGACGAGAGGACGGCATCCACTGCCGTGTTTCGCACATCGAAGCCACCACTGCGCTTGCACTTCTGGCACTGCTGCTGGTTCCCGGGGCGCTCAACGCGGCAGTCCGTGCAGGCCAGGTGCCCTCCCTTGCACTGGACAAATCAATCGAACAGCACATCAATCAAGAAACCTGTAGCTTGCTCGATCAACCGAACGAACGAGGTGTATTCGAACCTCATACACTAGAGGCCTCAAGGGGCGGAGGCACAAGGGGCAGTGGAGCAAGGTGAGGTCCATTGAGACCATAGTGAGATCCATCGTCGGGTCCTGTTTCGTCTGCATGATCTCGCCCTCCTCGTGCACAACAATCTCTCGCTTTAGCACCGGGGCATTACAAAGCTTTACAGTCACATATTCATACGACTTCAAGGTGCATTAAATCAACACATGCAAGTATCAAAAGGAGAGTCACGGCATGCATGCATGCCTTGTAATTAATGCATCGGTAAACACAAATTATTGAAATATATCGAGTGCAGTGCTTTGATGTGTCGTGTCAACTTGTACAACAACGAGAAGTTTGATTATCCTCTCCCTCACGGACTGTGCTTCAGTGACTTAACTACACCTGCCTTTGGCTATATGACAGGTGGGCCACCCACCTGTTGGGCCCACTTGTCATACACGCAAAGGCTGGAGCAGTAAGTCAATGAAGCTGCGTCCCTCCCTCGCCCATGAGCATGGTGCCTGGCAGGACTGAAAGAAGCTTTCGCTACACCCTCTCCCTCCCGCACGCGGTGGACATGCACCAGTTCAATCGGTGTCAGATGGCCAGAAGCATACTGTAGTACTCCTCCAGTGCAGTAGTACTCCGTCATTGTTCGACTTCCCGAAGAGGCGAAGGGCCAAGCGCAGCCCGAATGCTCGTGTGGCAGTTTCATGTGTAGAGTATTCTAGGATAGCGTGTACCGTTCCTGTAAGCTTAAAATAGTTGGGGTCGGCTCCATGCTATGTGGCCGTCTCGAAGCTTTTTTATTGAAATAATCTTTTGGCCCTACCTGTCATCCTGGTGATTGTAGTTTGCATGCTCATCTGGTCAAGACAGGAATATATATTTAAATTTGTGGTGGGTAAATGTTAGAGGTTGCAGCAAATATATTGTACACTGCGGGTCTTTCAACCAAGTTTAGAGTCAAGCATGTGGGGCCAATGCTATGATGTGTCGCATCAACTCGTACAATGAGGAGAAGCATGATTTTACTACTACACGCCTTCTCCCTCGCCCATGCGCGCGGTGGCTCGCAGACAAGGACAGGATTTTGCGTATAGTACTACAACAAGCTATCCCTCCCGCTCGCGGTGGACGGACATGCAACAGTGGATTCGATAATGTAGAAGCAGTAGTAGTAACATCATTGTTCGTCTTATCGAAGAGGCGAAGAGCCAAGAGCAACCCGAACATGGCAGTTGCAAACCTTGGAGCATGCATATAGCCAGGCTCTTGCATGTGACAAAATTGCTATGTGAGCCCACTATTGTAGTACTTGCTAGTATAGCCCTGTAACCAGAAAGGAGTATTGCCTTTCTAGAGATTTCAACAAGTGACTAGACTACACTGAGACGGAGTACATATGGAGCAAATTGAGTGAATCTACACCGTAAATAAATACGTAGTTCTCTCATTTTCCTCTCCGCCTTGGTCGCGGTGCACAATATTGAGTATACTGACTAGTCTTTTTTTGACACGCATTTACGTTTTTTTACCATAGTACAGATGCAAGCGCTCATATACATGCGCATACACTCACCACTATGAACGCACACACACACAGCCTACCCCTATGAGCACCTCCGAAAGACTGAACCGACACTATCATCTTGAAATTTATGAAGTCACCATAGACACCTCGTCGTCGACGGGAACGTCTCCTAACACGTGATAGACGCGAGCGGCAGTCGCCTCCATAGGTGCTTGAATGCCAAGGAGGGAGAGAGTAGCGGTTCCCGAGATGTTGAACGGTCAATGATGCATCCTCAATTACATGCAGAGGGAATTAATTGGAGAAGCAGAATAGAGCCAGCACGATGTGAATGCAACAGAGTTTGGACTCTCATATAAAGGTGTCCCACCACTCCAATCCATCTAATCCTAGTCTCTGCACAACACTACTCACTCCAATCCAATACCAAGTGACCAGAAGCCACAAGCACCTATGGAGGCGATGGACGCGAGCGGCAGTCGGCTGTGCCAAATCATCCAAGGCGCCGGCCTGCGGCCCCGCACCGTGCAGTGTTTCCAGACGGTGCTGGCAACTGCCGGCGTTGTAGCCCTCGCCGACGCCGGCTTCGCCTCTCGCATGGATGACATGATGGTCAACTCCATTCGCAAGTTCACCACCGTCAAGAAGCGCATGGACGACCTTGCCGTACTGCTCCAGCCCACGCGCCCAGGCTCCTCATAGCCTGCCACCCTCATCGGCCTCCATGGTGATGAAATCTTTCAAGCCTTGGTGGCCCTGCAGGTGCCGGAGGTCACGATGAAGAATGTGCACCTCGAGGCCGCGCTCGCCGCACAGCACCTGCCATGCAAGAAACCGTCGACCTGCACATCCACGTCTACGAGGAAATCGTCTACATCGGCCACTACAAGGCAAACTAGGACAGGAAGATGTTGGCCTTCTTCCAGCGGTGGGAATCTTTGGACGTCATTGTTCAGAAGCACGTCGACCTGGCCAGAAAAACCGCTGCTACTTAGCCACTGTTCGGTGGGCCGGCGCCCTAAGTTGAGGAGGTGGACGTCGACGATGGATGCATCTCTTCTTCTGCCTCTTGTAACCAGCACTGCATCGCCTCGTGGCCTTAATGTTTTATTAGTATAGTACTCCCTCCGTTCCCAAATATAAGTCTTTCTAGAGATTCTAGCAAGTGACTACATATGGAACAAATGAGTGAATCTACGCTCTAAAATATAATTACATACATCCGTATGTTGTATTCCATTTGAAATATCTAAAAATGCTTATATTTAGGAACAGAGGGATTATATGGCATTTTTATTCTAGTTGTAACATTTTCACTGTGAGGTGGGGCTGCAGTTGAGTAAACCGACCATCGATAAATCCTCACCCTGCCCACCGGGCATCGGCTGAGTTTAGAATTAGAAGAGAGAAACGAGGGAGAAGAGCTAGTTGTAGCACGAACGCTGTTGTCATATGGGACTCGTGTTGATAGAATAGGAGTACTGAGCACTCGTACCTCTTTTTTTAGGGAAAAATAGTCGTATGTCTAGTACCACTAGTTGGGTCCGTGCGACCTATAGCTATCATCACTTTAGGTCTCCTTTTCGAACCGCAGCTTGTTCGTGGATCAGTTGATTCTTCTTCTTCTGATTTTCTTTTTTGAATGTTCGCTTGATTTCTCTCCCTTTTTCCGTTCGCCAGATCCATCTGCCACAGAGCCGATGGAAACCGAGGTCGCCGGCGAGGAGAACGCGCGCAACAGCGTTGACGACGCCGTCACCGCCGAAGGAGAGGCCGACGCTGATGATCTTGCCGGCGAAGAGGTCGCCAAGGCTGCCGCCGCAGAAGCCGACGAGGGATCTGGCGATCGCACTGACGGACCCGAGGCCGCAGGAGCGCCAGGCGCTACGCCGACCGCCGATCCCTCCGCTGCTGCTGCAGCGCCAGGCTCCGAAGAGCCCTAGCCCAGCGCCTATCTGAAGGCCGGCGACGGCATCTTCATCCTTGTCACGACCACGGGGAGGTCTGTCTCCTTGCCGCTGCTTGGCCTTGCCGCGGCGTCCCCCTCGGCCGGGACGCTTCTTGCTGGCTCCTCCAGCACCTTCCTGGGCTTTCTCCTTGTCGCGCCGCTCGTATTCAGCCTTTTGCTGTTCCACAAGGTGCTCGACTTTCTTGCAGCTCTGGAGGTCATGGCCCTTGGTGCGGTGGATCTTGCAGTACTGCTTGTTGGTGTCGTCCTGCTTGTCTGCGACCGCCACAGCCTGGCAGTTGTTACCGCCGGAGCTACTAGCTTTGGCTTTCTTGGCGCCACCTCCGTTGCCAGACTGCTCAACGACTAGCACATCTTTGCCTTTCTTCTTCCTGTTGTTCCGCCGCTGGTTTTTCTTTGTCGGGGCGGTCCCCTCACTATCTGATCCTGCTGCTTCTGTATTCTCTCCGGGGAGTTTCCTCCCCTCCTCAGCACGCGCACACTTGTCGGCTAGGGCATATAGCTCACTGACGTCTCTGATCTTGCACATTGCCATCTCCTCCCGCATCCTGCGGTTCCGCAATTTCTGATGAAACACGCTGATTACCGCGCTAGGGTGGACATCTGGGATGTTGTGCTGTACGCAGCTGAATCTTTGAATGTACTTACGCAGGGGCTCTCCTTCCTTCTGGGCGAGCAGATGAAGGTCGCTTTCTTGGCCAGGAGGCTTGTGGCCGCCTGTAAAGGCGCCGACAAACTGATGGCGTAGATCGGCCCAAGAGGATATGGAGTTGTCCGGCAAATGCATGAGCCAGGATCTGACGTTGGGCTTGAGCACCAGTGGGAAGTAGTTGGCAAGGATCTTGTCGTCCCGTCCCCCGGCAGCTTGCACCGCGATGGTGTAGATGCTGAGGAACTCCGACGGATGCGTCTTGCCGTCATACTTCTCTGGTACGTCTGGCTTGAAATTCTTCTTGCTGGGCCACTGGACTTGCCGCAGCTCACGAGTGAACACAGGGCAACCTACCGCATACGGCAAGTCGCCTGGTTCCCCTGGCGCATGCATGTCGACAGAGGGCCCAGCGCGCTGGTCAGATTGACGCCGCGCTTCTCTTCGGCGCTCGATGCGAGTACGAGCATCTTCTTGCTGTCGTTCGCGAAGAACTTGGCGTTGATCGTGACGAGCTCATGGATCCGATGATGCGGTGGAGTCGCTGTCGAGGTGGACCTGGCGAGTCGGCGATCTTGGCCTTCGGGGTGGAGAGTGCATAGTGGTCGCACCCCCACCGGTTCCGTCACCGTCGGCTCGCGCCTGGCGGTCCTGCAGCGGCAGTGACGTACTCGGCGGTCGCGGAGTGTCGCCGTTGGCAAAGCCGATGAGACTCTGAATGGTGGCCCTCCATTGATCGGTCTTGTCCGCCGTTGGAGGGTAATCCAGGAGCAGTTGAGCTCGCGCCAATGCTTCTGCTGGAGTGGTAGGCGGTAGTGGCAAACGGTGCGAGGAGCGGGATGTGCTCGGACTTCTAACTATGTTAGAAGAAGCAGTATCCCGTTCAGGCGACCGTGTCTCGCTCATGCCAGCACGTTGGCGTGCATGCTGGTCTTGAGCACCCCGAGATCCACCAGCTCGATCTTGGTCCAACAAACGTATGGTACTGCGAATACCATGACGCTGTCGGTCCTGCGCCTCCTGAGATGGGCGCGGAACATGTACGAACGCCGAGGTCTGCGCAGCCTTGTCCTTGGACCTGGCATCACCGTGCGCTCCCTCGTCGGCGTCCGTTCTTCCGCCGGCGTCTACCCCACCACCCACTTGCTCCGGTGGCGGTGGGATCGACGCGGATGGAACAGCTACCTCCGAAGCCTTTTTCTTCGGTGGCATGTCGATGAAGAAGATGAAATCTAGCTCGCGTGAACGCCGGATCAGGTTCACACAATCTCGACGCCCCCTACCTGGCGCGCCAAAGATGTCGGGGAAACTGATCCACGAACACCTATGGGACCGGCGGACCAAGCCCCTTTCGGTTCGGCGGGGGGCGGAGATCGCACGAAGAGCAAATCGAGGCGAAGCACACGAGCAGTTTACCTAGCTTCGGAGCTCTCCAGAGAGATAATACTCCTACTGCTGCTTATCTGATTGTATTGAGTTCTTGCTCGGGAGCGCTGAGTGCTACAGTACACTCTAGCTGCTAACGAGACCGAGCGTGAGTGTTTTCTGGCTTCGAACCTTCCGAACCCCCCTCTATGTTGTGCATGGGCCTCCTTTTATATGCTCAAGGGGTCACCGACAGGTGGCAACGTAGGCAAGGGTAAAAATGTACAGAAGAAGACTCAACGGTGTGAAATTGAAGTTTATTCACCGGGAAGATGGACAAAAGCTGTTGGCAGAGATACATGGAGGCATATGTGGTCTCCACATTGGCGCAAGAGCACTTGCCGGCAAAGCGTTCCGGCAAGGTTTCTTTTGGCCGACAGCCCTCCAGGATGCAACTGCACAAGTAACCAAGTGTGAAGCATGCCAGTTCCATTCCAAGCAGATACACCAGCCAGCTCAAGCTCTCCAGACGATCCCTTTATCCTGGCCATTTTCGGTCTGGGGGCTCGATATCCTCGGCCCCTTTCCCCGAGCTGTCAGGGGCTTTGAGTACTTGTATGTTGCAATCGACAAGTTCACAAAGTGCCCGGAAGTGGAACCAGTGAGGAAGGTGACAGCACAGTCAGCAGTCAAGTTCTTTAGGTCGATTGTTTGCCGTGTCGGGATCCCTAACAGGATCATTACCGACAACGGCACACAATTCACGAGTCGCACCTTCATGCAGTATGTCCAAGATCTTGGCGCCAAGGTCTGCTTCGCTTCTGTTGCTCATCCGAGAAGAAACGGTCAAGCGGAGAGGGCAAATGCTGAAGTGCTGCGCGGGCTCAAGACCAGGACTTTTGACAGGCTGCGCAAGTGCGGAAAGAACTGGATTGACGAGCTGACAGTGGTTCTTTGGTCGGTCAGAACGACGCCAAATCGAGCCACTGGCCAGACACCTTTCGCTCTATCTATGGAGCAGAGGCAGTTCTCCCCACGGAACTCGTATACGGGTCACCTCGAGTGCTCGCTTATGATGAGCTTGAGCAAGAGCAGCTGCGACAAGATGACGCGCTGCTCCTTGAGGAGGACCGTCTTCAGGCTGCTGTACGAGCTGCTCGATACCAGCAAGCTTTGCGCCGCTACCATAGCCGCAAAGTTAATGCCAGAAGTCTCGAGGAAGGCGACCTTGTTCTTCGGCGCATTCAGTCCGCCAAGAATTCCAACAAGTTGACGCCGAAGTGGGAAGGCCCTTACCGGGTGAAACGAGTCACTAGGCCTGGCGCTGTCCGCCTTGAGACCGAAGATGGCAATCCGGTGAGTAACTCCTGGAACATTGAGCATCTTCGTAAGTTTTACCCGTAAGGCGCGGTTGCCGGAACCTGTTCCGGCAACCACCTTTTGTACAAGTCTTGCCGATGTTGCATGTAATCCTTTGTACAAAGCCGGGCGCAGATCCCGTGCACAAGTAAAGCGCATGTGCTCTGCACATCTTGTCAATTTCATGCTTTCTATAATTCTTTGCATGCATGTATCTGACACTTTGTGCAGCACATACCCCCGGTAAGCAATAACGAGCCGTAAGGCTTCATATCATTATTTTCTCTGCTTTCTCTTTCTCAAAGGAAGGAAGTTCCCTCGCGCACAAGTTTGCCGGGGGGAAAGGAGATAATGGTGTGGACCAGGCGTCGTTCAAGGAAGTGTTCGCCTTACCGGAAAGAAAACGACAGAAAAGCTAAGTTGCCAAAGTTTGAGCAATCAGTTAAAAAAAATTTAAGTTACCTTCCTCGAACGACCTTGCTTTGTATGGAAAACCTGTGCGCGGAGGAACCAACTCGTAGCTAGTTGCGCCCTTACTTTGTTTCGAGTCCGCTCAACAACTTAAGTGAGCTGCGACTAGTTGCGACAAGGTTTCTTGTCGGCAGCGGCACCGCCAGCAGGCTGCTGACAATCCGCACTCAGCACTCGCGGCTAAGGTGCCTGCGCCGACAAGTTCCCTAAAAGCGTAGGGCAAAAACATACAAAGGAAGGAATCAAGTAAAGGAGATAACATAGAAAATTGCTATCCAAAATACAGTCGTATTACAAGATAGCTTGTCGCAGCTCTAACGGTTTTGTCTCGTAACATGACCAGCAGCGACAAGGAAAAGGGAAAATGGGCGGCCTAATCTACGCGATCGCCCTCAACCCTCTTGATCCCGCTCACCTTGTCCACAATGGGTGCGACAAGGGCCTTGAGCGCTTCCAGATCGGCGTCCGGCGGCAAGGACCTGAGGACGTTGGTGAGGTTGAGGCCTGGATTGCGAAAGGCCACCTTCACCAGCACCTTCTGAAGGGCGCAGATCTTGTGTGACTCGTCGGCCAACTGCTTTGGGATCTTCTCCCGGAGTCGCTGGAGGGCCGTCGCCACGCCTTAGAAGAACAAGCTGAGCTTGGCGTTGGGTTGGAGGTGCTCATCGGAGGAGTACCCGAAATCCTCCATCCCCAGCTGCGCCAGCTCCTTGTCGATGGCCGCGGCAGCATCCACAAGACCCTCGGTCCAATGCTCCACGGTCTCCCTGAAAGTGTCCTGGGCGGCAGCAGCATTCGCCAGCAGCGCCTCGTCGGCCTTGATTTTCTCTGACAAGGCCGCTTCCCGCTCCCTGGTGCCGTCCAGCGTCTGAGTCAACGTGGCCAGCTTCAACTCGAGATCTGCATTGGAATCCTTGGCGGTGCTGAGCTCCTTGCTCCTCTCAGCAAGAAGACCCTGCAGCTCACCATGAGCGGCAGCGTCCTTCTCGCGCTCACGCTTGAGCGTGGCAAGCTCCTCGCCGCTCGCCCTAAGATCGGCTTCCAGCTGCGCCACCTTCGTCTCCAGCTCCTTCTTGGCGGCCTCGGCAGCTGCGGCAGCATCCTTTGCCTCCTTGAGAGCCCCGCCAATTGCTTGCTCGCGCGCGGCAAGCTCCTCCTCGTGGCTGTCAAGATTGACCTTGCGCTGCGCCAACTCTCCTTCCTGCGCAAATAGGTTTTTGGCGACAAGCCGTTGCTTCTCTTCAGCTTCAGCCTTCTCGAGGAGGAAGGCTTTCCGCTCCTCGAGAAGTTGCTCCCGCTCCTCCGCCAAGGACCGGAGAGCTTCCTGCCTGAGGCCCCGGAGCTCCTCCGTGCGCTTCTCAATGTCAACTCCCGCCTTCGCGACAAGTGCTTCGCGGGACACCAGCTTGGCTTGTCGGGCGCGGTAGACTGACAGCAGCTTCCGCAGCAGCCGCTCCTCATCAGGCTCGTCGCTGCTGCTGCTTGGCGCGTCAACCAGCTTCAGCCCAGCGGAGGCAAGTACTTCTCCGTCCAGCATCTCTCCTTCGACCGGCGCCCCGGAGCTTGAAGCCCAGGGGAGCTTGATGAAGATGCCGTCGCCAGCCTTCAGATAGGCGCTGGGCTGGGGCTCTTCGGAGCCTGGCGCTGCAGCAGTGGTGGAGGGATCGGCGGTCGGCGTAGCGCCTGGCGCTCCTGCGGCCTCGGGGTCGTCAGTGTGATCGCCAGATCCCTCGCCGGCTTCTGCGGCGGCAGCCTTGGCGGCCTCTTCGCCGGCAGGATCATCAGCGCCGGCCTCTCCTTCGGTGTTGACGGCGTCGTCAACGCTTCTGCGCGCGTTCTCCTCACCGGCGACCTCGGTTTCCATCGGCTCCGTGGCAGATGGATTTGGCAAACGGAAAAAGGGAGAGAAATCAAGCGAACATTCAAGAAAGAAAATCACCAGAGGATCGCTGGTGCTGTCCCTTGCCGGAGAACTACCCCTTGCCAGAGAATTTTCCCTTGCCGGAGAACGCTCCCTTGCCGGGGAATCCTCCCTTGGCGGTGTAGTGGAAGCAGATGGCATTTCGGGAGCGGCCTCCGGGCCCTCCTGGTGAGGCTGCTCTGCTCCTGCACAAACCAGCAATCAGATATCAGCAAAGAAGGAGCACCCATGCGCGCCTGAAAGCAGGAAATAAATAATACACTTACGCTGGGGGCTGCGCTGGGGGCTACTTTGGGGAATGGTTGCCGGGCCCGACAAGGTGGTCTCGGACATGTCCTCTGTCGTCGCGGTGGGATCATCCTCGATGACAATCACCGGGGCCTTGGCTCTCTTCGCCGCTCTCTGGGCCAGCATCCTGAAAAGGAATAGGTTCAGAGTAAAAGCAAGCCAGATACAAGACAAAGCAACAAAATTGAAGAGTTGCAAGAACAGCAAAGAATCTTACTCTTCTTCTTCCTCGTTGGAGCTAAGCGTGGAGAGATCGAAGGCCGGCTCGCCTCCGGTGCAACGAGGCGGAGGAGTAGGTTCCCTTGCCCGCTTGGCAGGGGCAGTAGCGGTGGACCGGGAAGACCCCGCCTCAGTTGCCGCAGCGGCGTGAGGCGCTCCCGCGGCAACACTGCTTGCCGCGGTAGAGCGTGTCGCGCGGCACGGCGGTTGTTGACTCGTCTGCCGCTCCGCTACGTCCCGGGCCTTGTGGAGACGCCTTCTTGGTGGAGCTGGGGGCTCTACTTGTGCCGAGCTGCCTGAAGGTTCGAGCCCGACAAGCTCTCCCTCGCCGGGCTCGCTCGGCTCCTCTTCGGGCCCGACAAGTTCTTCCTCGCCGGCAAACTCCTCGCGCTCGGCAAGACTTGCCGCCTCTGCTGCCTCTGCCTCCTCCATGGTGAATCCGAACTCACCCGCGGCAACGGATGTTGCCACCTCTTCCAGCCTGGTGGCGATGCGCTGCATCTCATTGTCGGTGGTGTCACAGGTGAGGCTCTTCTGTTCATTAGGGCGGATCGGCACTTCTACCAGGCCGTCAAAGAAATCCCGCACGACGTCGTCTGCAGGCTCTTGCCAAGTCGGGACGATTCCGTGCGAGTCGCACAGTGGCATCATTGCGCGGATGCGGTCGAGCAAGGAGTTGTTGCACAACGGAACCACATCCCTCGGCAACACGAATGGATGTTGAGGATCACGTTTGAACAGCTCCAGGAGCATCGCATCCAGCTCCAGGACGGTGAAGTTGAAGTTGAGGCCCGGGCGCAGCCTCATGATATCCGCCGAGTTCTGGAACTCCCAGGCGGGTCTCCTCCTCTCCTGCAAGGGGGCGATGCGGCGGCGGAGAAAGTCTGCACCAACGGCACCTACGGTGAGCCCGGCAAGCCTGAGGCGAAGGATCCGGGTGACGGCAATCTTCAGCCTGTCGTCTTCCGGGGCCACGTTGCTCCAATCATTGCCGTGCACTATTGGGGCTTGGCGCAGGGCAGTAAATTACTGCGGGTTCTCCTCGACGATCCAGCACCACTCTGCTCTCCATTCCTCCCACTTGCTGCGGAGCTCTCCCTCCAGATAAGCTTCCTTCTTGCCGACTCTTGAGATCCAAGCGATCCCGCCGGCAAGAGGCTCTCCTCTCTCAACCCGGGGCATAAAGAAGTGGCGGAAGAGGGCTACATTTGGATGGACTCCGACAAAGTTTTCGCAGAGATGTGCGAAAACTGCCATGGTCAGAACGGTGTTGGGGGTGAAATCAAGGAGGCGGAACCCATAGGTGTTCATGATGTCACAGAAGAATTCAGAGAAGGGCGGGCAGAGCCCGCAGTAGAAGAACAGCGCGTCCATTCTGCTATGAACTCTGTCAATGCCCTGCTTTGGATAGTTGAAGTGCTCTCAAACTTGAGGCCAAAGCTTGACAGTTCCAGTGCCCACTCGACAATCCTGCCTGTTGCTTCTGGATTTTGCAGTATCCTCTTCAGCGGAAAACGAGTGACGACTGTGATCTCATGTGCTTGGAAGTAATGGCGCAGCTTTCTCGAGGCCATGAGAAGGCCGAAAAGCAATTTCTGCACACCAGAGTACCTTGACCTAGCCCCCTGCAGAAGGGAACTGAGAAAGTAAACTGGGCGCTGCACCATCCTTTTCTGCATCTTCCCATGCGCCTGCGCAGATCCATCTTTGTCGGGACCAGAGCTTGCCAGTGAAGCCCCCTGCTTGTCGCTGGATGCATCTGCCGTGGTTGCTGGCTCATCAACCGCCTCCCTCTCCGCTACTAACGCAGCACTAACCACTTGAATTGTTGCCGCTATATATAGCAGCAACTTCTCTTGTGGTTTAGGTGCGACAAGTGTTGGAGTGGAGGACAGGTATCTCTTCAAGTCCTGCAGCGCAGCCTCCGCTTCCGGAGTCCATTTCATTGGACCTGCCTTTTTCAATATTTTGAAAAATGGCAGGGCGCGCTCAGCAGACCTAGCGATAAACCTGCTGAGAGCAGCTATGCAACCGGCAAGTCTTCGTACATCCTTGACGCGCTTTGGTGCTTCAATCTGCTCGATGGCCTTGATCTTCTCGGGATTGGCTTCAATTCCCCGCTGAGACACGAAGAACCCGAGAAGCTTGCCGGAGGGGACTCCAAACACACACTTCTCGGGGTTAAGCTTGAGGTTGATCTTGCGCAGATTTGCAAAGGTTTCATCTAAATCTTGAATCAGAGTCACCTTGTCCTTGCTCTTGACCACTATGTCGTCCATGTAGGCTTCCACATTTCTGTGCATTTGCGGCTCAAAAGTGTGGTGGACTACCCTTGCAAATGTTGAACCAGCATTCTTCAAACCGAAAGGCATCCGTACAAAACAGTACGTGCCACACGGGGTGATGAATGCGGTCTTCTCCTCATCCTCTTCTGCCATGAAGATCTGATGGTATCCTGAGTATGCATCAAGGAATGAAAGCAAGTCACATCCGGCCGTGGAGTCAACAATCTGGTCGATGCGCGGCAAGGGAAATGGGTCTTTGGGACAAGCTTTATTGACATCGATAAAGTCGATACAAAGCCTCCATTTCCCGTTGGCTTTGCGCACGACAACAGGATTGGCCAACCACGTAGGATGGAGCACTCCTCTGACAAGGCCGGCTGCTTCCAATTTCTTGATTTCTTCTGCGATGAATTCTTGGCGCTCCACTGCCTGTTTCCTGACTTTCTGCTTGACGGGCCGCGCATGAGGACAGACGGCAAGATGGTGCTCGATTACTTTCCTGGGAACACCGGGGATGTTAGACGGTTGCCACGCAAACACGTCGACGTTCGCCTGCAGGAAAGCAACGAGCGCGCTTTCCTATTTAGGGTCGAGAGTGGCACTGATGGTGAAGGTACCACCAGTGTCGTCCTCCTTGGCGGACACCTTCTTGGTCTTCGGTGGAGCTACCATTGCCTTCTTACACTTGCTGGTGGAGCTCGATGGTGCGTCCTCAACGGTAGCGCGGCACTCCGAAGAGGTGCACTTGCCGGAGTGGGCATCAGAACTCTTACCGGACTTGGTCTTCTTCTTCGCCCCGGGAGCTTCAACGGCAAGTGGTTTGCGATCCACTGCGGCTGCTGCTTCCCGGTAGATCTTGTCGGCGCAGATAAGGGCATCCTTCTTGTCGCCAGGGACAGAGATGACACTTATCGGGCCTGGCATCTTCAGCATGTTGTATGCATAGTGAGAGGCTGCCATAAATTTGGCGAGTGCTAGACGGTCGAGTATCCCATTGTAAGGCAATGGAAAGTCAGCGACGTCAAAAGTGACCCTCTCAGTTATGAAGTTCAACTCGCTGCCAAATGTCACCGGCAACGTGATCTTCCCCTTCGGCTTGCTCCTTCCCGGATTGATTCCTTGGAATGTGCCGGTCTCTTCGAGCTCGCTATCAGGGATCTGGAGTTTCTGGAGTACCGCGGAGGAGATCAAGTTCAAGCCGGCCCCGCCGTCAACTAGCATCTTAGTGACCTTGAGGTTGCGGATAGTTGGTGAAACCAACATCGGCAAGCACCCGACCACAGTTATGCGATCAGGGTGGTCCTCAATATCAAAGATGATAGGCGTGCTGGACCATTTCAGAGGCTTGCGTGACTCAACGGGTGGTTCTGCTGCATTGACTTCCCGCACCCATTGCTTGAGCTGGCAGTGTGAAGTATGCAGAGAAGCACCGCCGTCAACGCACAGGACCTCTGTGGCTTTCTGGAACTCTTGCTCATCAGTCTCGTCGTCATCCATGTCTTCGTCGTCGTCGTCATCTTCATCCTTGTCGCGGCCGCGGGGAGGTCTGTCTCCTTGCCGCTGCTTGGCCTTGCCGCGGCGTCCCCCTCGGCCGGGACGCTTCTTGCTGGCTCCTCCAGCACCTTCCTGGGCTTTCTCCTGGTCGCGCCGCTCGTATTCAGCCTTTTGCTGTTCCACAAGCTGCTCAACTTTCTTGCAGCTCTGGAGGTCATGGCCCTTGGTGCGGTGGATCTTGCAGTACTGCTTGTTGGTGCCGTCCTGCTTGTCGGCGACCGCCACAGCCTGGCAGTTGTTACCGCCGGAGCTACCAGCTTTGGCTTTCTTGGCGCCACCTCCGTTGCCGGACTGCTCAACGACTAGCACATCTTTGCCTTTCTTCTTCCTGTAGTTCTGCCGCCGGTTTTTCTTTGCCAGGGTGGTCCCCTCACTATCTGATCATGCTGCTTCTGTATTCTCTCCGGGGAGTTTCCTCCCCTCCTCAGCACGCGCACACTTGTCGGCCAGGGCATATAGCTCACTGACGTCTCTGATCTTGCACATTGCCATCTCCTCCCGCATCCTGCGGTTCCGCACGTTCTGATGAAACGCGCTGATTACCGCGGCAGGGTGGACATCTGGGATGTTGTGCTGTACACGGCTGAATCTTTGAATGTACTTACGCAGGGGCTCTCCTTCCTTCTGGGCGAGCAGATGAAGGTCGCTTTCTTGGCCAAGAGGCTTGTGGCCGCCTGTAAAGGCGCCGACAAACTGATGGCATAGATCGGCCCAAGAGGATATGGAGTTGTCCGGCAAATGCATGAGCCAGGATCTGACGTTGGGCTTGAGCACCAGTGGGAAGTAGTTGGCAAGGATCTTGTCGTCCCGTCCCCCGGCAGCTTGCACCGCGATGGTGTAGATGCTGAGGAACTCCGATGGATGCGTCTTGCCGTCATACTTCTCTGGTACGTCTGGCTTGAAATTCTTCTTGCTGGGCCACTGGACTTGCCGCAGCTCAGGAGTGAACGCAGGGCAACCTACCGCGTATGGCAAGTCGCCTGGTTCCCCTGGACTTGCTGCAGCTCAGGAGTGAACGCAGGGCAACCTACCGCGTATGGCAAGTCGCCTGGTTCCCCTGGCGCATGCATGTCGACAGAGGGCCCAGCGCGCTGGTCAGATTGACGTCGTGCTTCTCTTTGGCGCTCGATGCGAGTACGAGCGTCTTCTTGCTGTCGTTCGCGAAGAACTTGGCATTGATCGCGACGAGCTCATGGATCCGATGATGCGGTGGAGTCGCTGTCGAGGTGGACCCGGCGAGTCGGCGATCTTGGCCTTCGGGTGGAGAGTGCATAGTGGTCGCACCCCCACCGGTTCCGTCGCCATCGGCTCGCGCCTGGCGGTCCTGCCGCGGCAGCGACGTACTCAGCGGTCGCGGAGTGTCGCCGTTGGCGAAGCCGATGAGACTCTGAATGGTGTCCCTCCATTGATCGGTCTTGTCCGCCGTTGGAGGGTAATCCAGGAGCAGTTGAGCTCACGCCAAAGCTTCTGCTGGAGTGGTGGGCGGTAGTGGCGAACGGTGCGAGGAGCAGGATGTGCTCGGACTTCTAACTATGTTAGAAGGAGCAGTATCCCGTTCAGGCGACCGTGTCTCGCTCATGCCAGCACGTTGGCGTGCATGCTGGTCTTGAGCACCCCGAGATCCACCAGCTCGATCTTGGTCCAACAAACGTATGGTACTGCGAATACCATGACGCTGTCGGTCCTGCGCCTCCTGAGATGGGGGCGGAACATGTACGGACGCCGAGGTCTGCGCAGCCTTGTCCTTGGACCTGGCATCACCGTGCGCTCCCTCGTCGGCGTCCGTTCTTCCGCCGGCGTCTACCCCACCACCCGCTTGCTCCGGTGGCGGTGGGATCGGCGCGGATGGAACAGCTGCCTCCGAAGCCTTCTTCTTCGGTGGCATGTCGATGAAGAAGATGAAGATCTAGCTCGGGTGAATGCCGGATCAGGTTCACACAATCTCGACGCCCCCTACCTGGCGCGCCAAAGATGTCGGGGAAACAGATCCACGAACACCTATGGGACCGGCGGACCGAGCCCCTTTCGGTTCGGCGGGGGGCGGAGATCGCACGAAGAGCAGATCGAGGCGAAGCACACGAGCAGTTTACCCAGCTTCGGAGCTCTCCAGAGAGATAATACTCCTACTACTGCTTGTCTGGTTGTATTGAGTTCTTGCTCGGGAGCGCTGAGTGCTACAGTACACTATAGCTGCTAACGAGACCGAGCATGAGTGTTTTCTGGCTTCGAACCTTCCAAACCCCCCTCTACGTTGCGCATGGGCCTCCTTTTATATGCTCAAGGGTCACCGACAGGTGGCAACGTAGGCAAGGGTAAAAATGGAAAAGGACTTGCGGTTGGTACAGCTACCTGTACAGCGTAGGTACAGGGTGGTAGCGTGCCGCGGCAAGTGCCTTGCCGCGGTCGTTGTCTTGTCGCGTCTGGAGGCTTGTCGCTCCCCGGGCCTTGCCGGGACGCATGGCGCGTCGCGGCAAACTTCTTGATATGCCTTGGTGGGCCTTCCCGGCAAGCTCCTCTTGCCGGGGCCTTGTCTCCTTGGCTTGGATACTTTGCTCTTATGCCTTGGTTGGCCTTCCCGGCAAGCTCCTCTTGCCGGGGCCTTGTCTCCTTGGCTTAGATACTTTGTTCTTGAATGGCTCCACAGGAACCGCGGAGGACCTTGGCGGTCACCCGGCAAGCCTTGCCGCGGGTGGCTGCAACTGCCCGTGCACAAGTTCGGGATACTAGGGTACCCCTACTCTAGTACACCGACACAGCTACACATCACGGTACATATTTTTTCAGCATTTATCCTCCTATACGTACTCCTAGGCTATTTCCACGTGCTCCCTTTCGCCGACATGTGGGACATAGAGCATCTGGGTCGTAGTGCATGCATGACTCGGAGCATATGCCGGGGTACTTTACATTTGAGACCTCACAAATTACATGCAAACCCCCCGCAGAAGAATAAATAAATAAATGAATTACTACATGAAATCGGATTATTTTCATAGAAACCAGAGCACGTTCATTAAATTTTGGACATAACACGTTTATAAAAAATGACCAGACCTAAACCAGTCTAAGGGCCTCTTTGATTCGCGGGATACTGAAAACACGGGAATGGGGAAAGTATGATGGCGATGAACCGAGACAAGGAGAACTCTAACTCAGTTAGAGTTTAGAGTTAGATTCTAACCCTGAACTAACTCTAAACCAAAGAGGTGTATGGATGGCAGGGTTAGATTGATAATAAATGGTCTTTCTCAATCATGTGACTACTTTGGACCCTATTTCCTGCAGGCAGGTGTGTCGGGCTCTTGTGTGGCCTCCTCCCGCTCACAATTGACATAAACGAACCATCTTTACAAATCAAGCATGCAAAACATGATAAATTTTACTTTTTCCATACAAATGAGATATCCCACTTAAACATACAAGTCGTCAATCAAGCTTCACAAAAAAAATACACTCCATGAAACAAAGCATGAGCTAACTCATCACGGAAGTCATTCACAATAGGGAGGGAGCCCGGAGCCCCTCAAGCACCCAGGGAGGAGCTCATCATCATCGCTCTAGAGGAAGGCTTTGTAGAGCCCAATCCCCAAGAACCCCTTCGACGCCCGCGCTTGCGAGTTGAGGTCGACACCGACATGAGTAGCAGGGCCGCTTGCCGACGACTGCGAACTTAATCTTTGGGCCTCTAGAAATAATGCAAGCCTGAAGCTGAAATACCTAGAAAGGTGAACTCAATCTTTGGGCCTCTAGAAATAATGCAAGCTTGATACTGAAATACCTAGAAAGGTGAACTGAATCTTTGGGCCTCTAGAAATAATGCAAGCCTGAAACTGAAATACCTAGAAAGGTGAACTGAATCTTTGGACCTCTAGAAATAATGCAAGCCTGAAACTGAAATACCTAGAAAGGTGAATTGAATCTTTGGGCCTCTAGAAATAATGCAAGCTTGAAACTGAAATACCTAGAAAGGTGAACTGAATCTTTGGGCCTCTAGAAAGATTTATTACCTCCTCAAGCAGCATCAAATAATTCCATGCATGCACCACAAATCTATACCAAGTTTGATCAGGATCTACTTTTCCAAATCAGAATTAGTGCTAGAGCGAGAAAGATCAATGATATGGATGTGAGACAGAGAAGGAACAAACAAACTCACCCCTCTCGCGACCTCCCTGGTAGATGCGCCGCCGCCGTGCACAACAGAGGGAGAAAAACGACCGGTGAAGGGGGAGCTGGGCGACCTTCAAAGGACGGAGGGAGAGGGCGGCCGAAGGAGAGAGAGGACGAGCGGCAGAGCGGCGCTTGGGCGGGCGGGCCGATGAGGAACAGAGAGGAGTCGTGCGAGGGGGGGCGGAGGGAACGATCTGGTGCGGGCAGGGGAGATTTTTTTAGTTCTCTTTTAGTGGGACCGAGGATAACTAACCCAATTAGAACCTCTCCACCGGGCTAGTTTTTTTAGCTAGGTTAGAGCAAACTACCTCAAACTAACCCCTCCTATTTTGATAATTTGAGGCTATTTCAACCCAAACTAGCTCTAACTCAGGGATCCAAACAAAGAGGAGTAGTAATGTACATGCTACAGTATGGACCGAGCACATTGTTTTTATGGCCATATCACCACATTGTTTTCTACTACTGGTTCACTGGGTTGCCGTGGTTCGCACCGATGGTTCACTGGGCTGCCGTGGTTCGCACTCCTCCGACATGAGTAGTAGTAGTAGTAGTATATACCGCATGATTCTTTGCTCCTTCTTACTACGTACTTCACCGACATGTGGGAGAGCCAGCATCCGGGTCGACGTGTCATGCACAGTGCAGAACGGAAGGGGGGCATCACCCCGGTCGTAGCGCCAGTAATTCATGACTACAGTGAGTAGTCATATCACAAGTCTTCCCAGCAATAACGCGCCATCAAATCACACAGCCCGACCTTTCCAGCAGTAAGTAAGATGAATCCGCTACTCCCTCACCCTCCTCGCCTCTGTGTCAAATTGCCTACGTGAAAACTACCACGCGTACTGCCAGGGAAAAGCCATGCCCTCAACTTTTAACTATGCGAAAATAGTTCGAGCTTGTTCGTTCTATATAAATACTAGTATTGTATGTTTATTCACCCGTGGGGTTGTTCAATGAATGGAGGGCCGGGGAGCACAAGTGAACAATACTAGTACTACTAGTAGTAAGTAGGAGTCATACAGTTAGTCACCTTAAATAGAGAGTTTATTTTCTTTAATGCCACATACACAAATTGCAACGCTTGTTATGGAGAGAAAAAGATAATCACTCCACTGTATATGTACGCAGGGGTCTGAGCGCTTGCTTTACTAGGGTTGCTCTCTTCATTCTCTCATCCTCTCCAGATCTAAACAAGACAGCGGTAGCAACATTTTCTCTTTGCTCACCGCTGGTCATAGATCCGGCCGGATCCCTTCGGCCAGTGTGTGTAGAGGACTAAAAGGTGCATCGTTCACACGGTCATCGCCACCGAGGGAGGAAACCCACAACTGTCGGTGGGGCCCGATCCTCTGCTCGTGTCGTTCTCTCCGATACAGCATCGGCTCGGGAGTTCCTCCGACCCTTCTTCCTCCCTGTCGTATTGTGCGCAGATCGGACCTGCCGCCGCCGACATCCTAACGAACCTCAGGTACAAGTTCTTCAAAAGCGGCCTTGCTCTACTACCCTAGCTCCCCACGTGTCTGCATGTGCATCTTTTTCTACTTCCATCAGCCCTTCCAAATCCACATTTTTAGTATTATTAGAGGTAAAGCTACTTCATGCATTCGAATCTAGGACTTGGTTCAAACAACGAAGAAAGGGGGAAATTCGTAGCATGAATCTAGGACTTGATTCAAAAAGGAAATAACAAGGGGAAAGTAGTAGAGACCAGATACCCAACCAGTCTCTTGGTTGAAAAGGGAAATAATGGGAAAACTCAGTACAAACTGGATAAGGAACAAATCTATTATTGGTTGAAAAAAGGATAGAAAGTGGCGGCTAGTGGATAAGTCAACAGAGTATGTCCATGATTAGATTTGTTGCTCTCACATAGTAAACGGTCTCCAGGATTAGATTTGCTGCCCTAACATAGTAAAAGGTCTCCGGGATTAGATTTGCTTCCCTCACATAGTAAAAGTTCTCCAGGATTAGATTTGCTGCCCTCACATAGCATGAACAAACTCGGCATCACCACTTTATGCCTCCTTGTAGGTACATTGTGTTGATGCATCCATTGTCGCATGTCCTTCTACCAACTTTTTGCTGTTGTTAATGTAAGGGCGCATGTAAAATGAAGCGATCACACTGTTACCTTAAGGACATGTATAACCAGTCTTATTGTTAATCTAATGCCTCCAGTGATATGATGTAATTAAACTGTGGTAACAAATAGTACTCCTGCTATTTTCCCCAGTATCATAAGTAAGTTGCTTCTTTAGGCTGCTGAGTGACCTGGTGTCCCCACGGTCCCATGCCCTTAAACCAACTCTTTAGCTGCTATTGATTTACTGTATCTGGTAAACAAGCAATGCCACAATTAAAGTAATCCCATATTTGACGAATGTCATAGTTGATCGTAATGCTTCCAGTAACATGAAGTATTGCTCACATTTTAAAATTTCTACTGTCCTTGCATGATTGCCATGAACATAATTAAGATGCTTTTTTTCATTTCGTGTATGTTTCGTATATTCTTATTGACCAGCAACTGTTTACTTTCTATCTTTTTGTGCAGTTAGGGATATCCATTCACCTTGTTGCTATTCTGACCTTTTGGTGAACTGCACAAAACACTTTTTTTTGGAATGAGTGTCTTGTGCAGTTCAACTAAAATTTCACATGGGCAACATCTCCCAATTTTGGTGGAACTGCACAAAATGGTCATTGGAGTTTACGAAATCTCCATCGAATTCTGCTGGTAATCTCGTGCAACATTTTATTAGCTTTTGCAAGATGAGCCATCACTGTCACCACAATGGCACTTTATTTTAGTGGAACTGCACAAAAGGATAAGCAAATTATAGTTGCACCTTACATGAGCAGGACAGCCAACCTCAATGTTGCTGAATTTTAGTGCAACTACTAAAGAAGAACCTGCCAGCTCACGAGAGCAAGTACTTCTTGCTAGCTGAATGATGCAATCTTTGCTTCATTTCAGGTGAACTGCAGAAAAAGGCGCATGAATTGAATCATGGAACTCTAGGCTCGCCTCATCCGAGTGGAGTTGCAGGTTCACCACATCGAGTCGTGGCAGTATAGGGCCCCTCACACCGGTTGCTTCAACTAGTGCCACTATTATAGTAATCATGCTCTTTCTTATTTGTGCAAACAGGAGTACTCAATTACAGATGTTGTGATGGTCAAGAGCATTCGCCAAGTTCTTGGGTCGTTTGACATGGCTAGCCAAGATGGATTTAATCCTGATATTTAGTTTATCAAAAGGCTCTAATGGGTTGGTTCTGAATCTTGCAAGCTGGGAATCAGTGAGATGTGTAGGCATCTTTGTTGTACTTATTGTTTGAATCTTATTTGTTGGTTCTGAATCTTGCAAGCTGGGAATCAAGGAGATGTGTAGGAATCTTTGATGTACTTATTATTTGAATCTTATTTGTTGGTTCTGAATCTTGCAAGATGGGTGACGGTGTCCTGGACTAGGGGGGACTCACCACGTCATCTCCCGATCTGTTAGATTGGGCCGAGGACCCCCATGGACGTATACTCATGGGCCGGTCCGGACAGCTACCGCATACAAGGAAGATTCCGCAAGACTTGGCGATCAAGACAAGGACTCCTCCCCCACCGGCATATTCGGCTAGGACTCATGTTATCCTAGGCCTCTGGTTCAGTATATAAACCAAGGTCAGGCTAGTCGATAGATATAGAACAATAATCATACCATAGGCTAGCTTCTAGGGTTTAGCCTCTCTGATCTCGTGGTAGATCAACTCTTGTACTACCCATATCATCAATATTAATCAAGCAGGAGTAGGGTTTTACCTCCATCAAGAGGGCCCGAACCTGGGTAAACATTGTGTCCCTTGCATCCTGTTACCATTGATCCTAAGACGCACTGCTTGGGACCCCCTACCAGAGATCCGCCGGTTTTGACACCGACATTGGTGCTTTCATTGAGAGTTCCGTTGTGTGATTGGCGAAAGGATCAATGGCTTGACCGTAGGTCAACTGCGACGTCGGCTTCTTCTCACCAGCTCGACTGGTCACCTTGGCTTGACCGAGGACTGCGCCCTACCTCCGATTGTCATGTTCGGATGAGGGCCTTCATCAACACCAACTCCAATCTCTATCAAGATCATAGAGGAGTCATCCATGGAGCTCGGGGGCTCAACGTCAACCTTGCCCTCAGGCGACCGTGCTCTTTTTCTGGACAGCAAACTTTTATCCGCCGCCACCGCCTCCTCGAGTGTCGGCTAAATGATTGCTTTAGTGGAATTATGTGGAATTAAGTCTACAACAAGACTGCAAAAATTCGTCGAGTTCCGATGGAGGAATCTCCGGCGATCTCCGATATACCGGAGCCCTGTTGAATCTGGACGAGAATCCGGACGAGTTTAGGGTGTGGTGTCCAGCATCTAGCTTGGATGTCCTTTGGAAGATCCAACCGTTGATTTGCTGCAGAATTCTCGTATCTACCACCTGCTCAGCTCGATCCGACCGTCCAAACTCTGGAAAACTTCCGATTAGTGCATCACTTTTTGGATCTGTTTTCTGCGCGAGAACGAATCCGGCCCGAATTCATCTTCTTTATGAACGGGATCTCGGGCATCCTTTTTGAAGGAAGTTTTCGTATGGGGTGTTGTGTTTTATTCTCAAACACATCACAGTAGTATTAAAAGTATTCTTGCAATACGAACTTCACCGTCGCGCCGGTGTCAAACCAACCCGACAACATCACTCCACGGCGGCCGACCTGCGTTAGACACGTCGTCGCTTTGTTGAACCGAGCTCAATTTGTTCGGATCATCATCTCGGCCAGCCGAACAATAGTTCGGCATCGCGAAGGATAAATCGTCACCAACATCGCTGCCCCACGGATTACACGGAGCGGGCATACCTGCATCGCCGCACGGTCACTTCATCAAGCCGACATCGACCATGTCATGACCTGCATCGGCAGGGCCGCACTGTTGTTATTTCAAGCTGGTGTCCATCACGCCGACCTACTTCGACTCATCGGCTGACATCGAGGCTTCATCACATTAGCTGGACCGGGGGCTTCATCATCTCTTCATCAACCTACTCCGGAGACTTCGGCGTCGCTGGCCGACCAGCTCCGTCACGTTAGCTGGACCGAGGGCTTTGCCTCGGCGAGCCAACCTTTGCAAGCATCGCTATGCCGTTGCTTTATCGCCCATCAGGCGATAGGTGTGCGGATCGAGTCCCAATTTTGGGAATCACCTTTCTTCGGATTGCTACAACAAATAAGCCAGGTGCTATTAATCCTAGTATTTTTTTTGCTTGTTTGGGTTCATTTTTTCCAACGAATTATTACTCTGGTTTGTCCATCATATGTACGCAGGTCTATCAAATGGTGGCCGCATTAACGATGGTCGCATGGTGGTTCGGTCAGTTTGCATACATAGTCCGGCGAACGCCGCATCCGGAGCGCGGCCCGACTTGTGAATTCAGGCTTTGCCACGCCTTTACCGCATCACGTCGACGCCCTGCATCGACATTGATTTCGGCGCTAGGCCATATTTCTTTTATTACTCACTTTGCATAAATTATTCATTATGCAACGATTTATTATTATTATTATTACTATTATCTCCGGTTTGCACTATTTGTTGTGCACAGGAAAATGATCCAGCCAGACTATATCCTTTGGTGTCACCTCGGCTGGACGGGGGGCTTCGTCAACACTTCATTACCCCATGCCAGAGACTTCGGCATCACCCTGCCGTCCTGCATTGACCGTGCTATGTCACCACTTCGGAGTGCCGAGCTCTTTGCTCCGCCACCTCGGGACCGGCTTGGGGGATGGAACCTTGTCCCGCATCAAGCTCGGACCGCGTCATCAATACCGAACACATTAACCAGCTAAGTTGTCTTCATGCTCAAAGTTTTAAATTTTTAACTTGTGTTCGGCTCGACCAAGCATTATACTTTTTTGGAAAAATGTTACTTGTAAAAAATTTCCTTGTCCAAACTTTGTTTGTGACGCATAAATTCAAAATACCCAATTCATTTGGGGGCTTCCTGCATGAGGTTTTTCCTCTTGCATATGATTATACTTGTACGGCTTCGTTCCTTGTTCGTGTATTACGCCACAGTATGCACCATATTGACTTAAGTGATTTGCAAGCTGGGTTGCCTCGCTCCTGTGTTTACCCCTATGTTCCCGATTGTTCGGCTAGGGAGTAAAGGGAGCACCTCTGCGATTGTCACGATCGGGTCATCCGAGCCAGACCTCAGACTGGGTGAAGCCAAAAGCTAGCGCTCTTATAGTTTTCAATGATGGTCGGCACACAACGGAACTCATGAGTACAAAAAATCTATTGCACAAGTCTCATAATAATAATGAGCACCGAAGAAAGGTATCGGTGGGGGTACTATTTTCTTCGAAGATGCTTCTTACACTTCGCAGTAATATAGCATAAGTTCCCTGAGCGCGCTTTGTCTGCTACAGCCTTATGGCCTGATTTCCTGGTTATTGGAAACACCATCGATATTCTCGACAGATGGAGTACATACCACTTTTCGGTCCTTGACCGAAGAGGGAGAAGCCGACAGTCGGTTAAGACGCGTTTAAAGTTCGGTTGAACATAGATATGATATAAGTACTTCGGTACATGCAATCATTCTTTTACCCAAGTCACTTGGGGGCTCTTAAATTTATATGAGCCGTTTTATGATAAGTGTTCTTCTTCTTAGTCGTTGCAAAGTTTTATTATTACTATTACTATCTATCACTCCTTTTTTCGACACGAGTGTGTGATCACTAGCCGGGGAGCCTAATTTCTCTCTCAAAGCCGCTAGAGTTTAGTTTGCTAAACTGGCCTAATGAGAAGTACTCCACCCTCGGGATAGGAGGTTGAAGCCGTAGGCTGACCCGCTTGAAGTCTTGAGATAAGATGTATCATGTTAAAGCACGACAGAAGCACTTCTTTTGCTAAGGCCAATTTTCGGATTGGCACCAAACACTTGATCTTGTTCGGACGTCAAGTTTTTACTGACGTTTTTCTTGGTTTTCCAAGCTTATGGCACTTTTAAACTATTTGTGTGTTTTCAGCACAAGTCTCGCAGTGCAACGCTGGACACCTTTAGAGATTCGGCAAAAACATTCTCGGATATTGCTATATATGCATCGGTTTCGAATTGTGTCTTCAGTCAATAGTTGGGTTGCCCGGCTCCTGTTCTTGCCTCCTATGTTCCGCTTTGTTCGGCTAGTTGTGCAAAGGGAGAACCACTGCGATTGTGCTTCCAGCTCACATGGTTAAGCACCTCAGTGGAGAAAGCCGAAAACTGACTAGCAGAATAAGCGTAAACTATTCAGCGATCCGATGACGGTGTTAAACACGGGCCATTCATAACAATGGCCGAAGTGTTTACGGCTTGACCTCGACTGTCGCCGAACACTATCGGGGGCTATTAACTGGCCTCCCAAACTAAATCCTCGATATTTTGCTCTTACATTGGAGCTGAGGTTTCATGATCATGCTTAGCATGACAACCCAAAGAAAGGAACCGATAGCGGGACTATTTTATTTGGTAGACATTTCTTCTGTTAAACAGTAATATAACATATCTCTCCGCGTACCTTTGTTTATAAAACCATATGGCCAGATTGCCTTGTTTGTTGTAAATCTTTGCCCTCATAAAGGCTTTATAAAGTAGGACAAACACTCCTCGGCTATTGGCCGAGGAGGAGGAAGCTGACGGTCGGTCAACAAAGTTTTGTACAATGCGGATCCGAGCATTAATGACGTAAAGTACTTGGATACATAGAGTCATTACACATAATTTGTGATTTTACTATGGATATCGATCCTTAATTCGGCCTCCCGTGCCCGCATTAAGGCTCGGGGGCTACTGGGCTTCGGGCTTATTATTTACAAATATTAAAGGGGCACATCGATCCCCTGATCTGATGTTGCCACCCGACCAGTGTCTCGGGGGCTACTGCATTGCATGTTCTATGCAGAAAATTTTAAGTGCAATACAGTTTCTGAGGAGATTTTGATCCTCAGGTTGGTCGGCCGCACCCAACCTGAGTCTCGAGGACTGAGCACGCTGCTTTTTGTGTCCCGAAGTATTCTGCCGAGCTAGGACTTGATCCTCAGACCAATTTTGCAAATCAACCTGAGTCTCAGCAGCTACGGGGATCAGCGGTCTTATGTCATCCTTCATGTGCATCTCGGGTTTTAGACCGATACCCACCTTGAGGCCTACTGGCTATGTATCTCGGCAGAGAATAAATTGCACCAATCAAAAATATTGACAAAAATCGGCCCACATTCGGGGTGGTGCACCACCTCGGAAGCAGTCCGGCATAAAGCTCGGGCGCTAGTGGATGGCTCCATAGAGGGCATTTCCGGCATTAAGCTCAGCTAAACTCCTTCAAACTTCTTTGAACCAAGGTGATTTACGACACCTCGGATACAGTCCGGCGTTGGAGCTCGGATACATAGTCCGGCATTAGAGCTGGGAATAAGTCCGGCATTGGTGTCGACTGCAAAAGATACCTCGAATGCAGTCCGGCGTTGGAGCTCGGACGCAAGAGGACGCTGCCGCCCGGGAACAACATCAAACCCAAGGTGTGGCATAAAAATAACAAGGCATTGATAAAGGCCGGAAACTTAAAGGGGCTCCTCGGATACCCAACGTGTAAACTCGTCGAATGCATTTCGGCGATCCTTAAGATCGAAGATGAGAAGATTTGTTGAACCAGTTTTCAAGACCGACGACTGAAGATGAAGAACGTTCCGGAAGAATCGAGGAGCGTCCCTAACTTGAAGACCAGTTCAGGGGGCTACTGACGGTGTCCTGGACTAGGGGGGACTCACCACGTCATCTCCCGATCTGTTAGATTGGGCCGAGGACCCCCATGGTCGTATACTCATGGGCCAGTCCGGATAGCTACCGCATACAAGGAAGATTCCGCAAGACTTGGCGATCAAGACAAGGACTCCTCGCCCACCAGCGTATTCGGCTAGGACTCATGTTATCCTAGGCCTCTGGTTCAGTATATAAACTGAGGCCAGGCTAGTCGATAGATATAGAACAACAATAATACCATAGGCTAGCTTCTAGGGTTTAGCCTCTCTGATCTCGTGGTAGATCAACTCTTGTACTACCCATATCATCAATATTAATCAAGCAGGAGTAGGGTTTTACCTCCATCGAGAGGGCCCGAACCTGGGTAAACATTGTGTCCCTTGCATCCTGTTACCATTGATCCTAAGACGCACTGCTTGGGACCCCCTACCCGAGATCCGCCAGTTTTGACACCGACAATGGGAAACACGGCATGATGATGCAGAGGACAGCAACCATAACAAACAGTTCAAACTTGGTAGTATTATCTGTGTGAAAGTGCGACAAATGTGTTGATCGTGTGCGTCCTGAGAATAATAATTCTAATTGTTGTGCATGTTGATCATGTGGCACTGAGGCTAGTCATAGTGGGAGTAACTTAGGTAGTAACATAACACATTCCAAGACAATTTTGCTTATGTGGCATGGAGTTAATGAGGAGAGAGATACTTGTGGTAACATATGTGTTACTATAACATAACACACCCCAAGGTAAAATGAGTCTATAGCTCAATTAATGAAGGCTTGCATGTTATCATTATGAAGGTAGTAAACATAGACTAGTAACATATGCATGTTACTAGTCTATGTTACTAGTTTTAAGAATAAATTTCTATTAAAGCTAATTAAATTTAAGTAAAGTGACCACTAACACTTGTTATTGCAGTATAAATACAGACCCGCTCGTGAACCGACATGTGGCCGGAATAGGTTTCTTAATAGAGGCGTTTGAATGCGCCGAGGGTGCATGTTCTGCCGGGCGTGCAGCGGGCGAGGGAGGGGTAGTAACTATTGTCGCCTGTACACACTCAGTTTGCTGTTGAATCCAGATCCCCAAGAGCTGAGAAATGAACTGTTGTCGCCACCTATCCACTCGTTCACCTGAAGAGACTCCAATGGCGATCCGAGGGGTGAGCCTGCTGCATATGGACTTCAGCAAGGAGTTCACCTTTGAGTTCGCCGATAAGCCCCATGGTTGCACCAAGTTGAATGTGATGTACACCAACGATCTGAAGGAAATATGCCCTAGAGGCAATAATAAAGTTATTATTTATTTCCTCATATCATGATAAATGTTTATTATTCATGCTAGAATTGTATTAACCAGAAACATGATACATGTGTGAATACATAGACAAACATATAGTCACTAGTATGCCTCTACTTGACTAGCTCATTAATCAAAGATGGTTATGTTTCCTAACCATAGACATGTGTTGTCATTTGATTAATGGGATCACATCATTAGAAGAATGATGTGATTGACATGACCCATCCCGTTAGCTTACCACTTGATCGTTTAGTATTCTGCTATTGCTTTCTTCATGACTTATACATGTTCCTGCAACTATGAGAAATATGCAACTCCCATTTATCGTAAGAACACTTTGGGTACTACCAAACGTCACAACGTAACTGGGTGATTATAAAGGAGTACTACAGGTGTCTCCGAAGGCACATGTTGAGTTGGGTATTTCGAGATTAGGTTTTGTCACTCCGATTGTCGGAGAGGTATCTCTGGGCCCTCTCGGTAATACTCATCACTTAAGCCTTGCAAGCATTATAACTAATAAGTTAGTTATGAGATGATGTATTACAGAACGAGTAAAGAGACTTGCCGGTAACGAGATTGAACTAGGTATTGGATACCGACGATCAAATCTCGGGCAAGTAACATACCGATGACAAAGGGAACAACGTATGTTGTTATGTGGTTTGACCGATAAAGATCTTCGTAGAATATGTAGGAACCAATATGGGCATCCAAGTCCCGCTATTGGTTATTGACCGAGAATGGTTTTAGGTCATGTCTACATAGTTCTCGAACCCGTAGGGTCCGCACGCTTAACGTTTCGATGACAGTTTTATTATGAGTTTACAAGTTTTGATGTACCGAAGTTTGTTCGGAGTCCCGGATGTGATCACGGACATGACGAGGAGTCTCGGAATGGTCGAGACATAAAGATTGATATATTGGAAGCCTATGTTTGGACATCGGAATGGTTCCGGGTGAAATCGGCATTTTACCGGAGTACCGGGAGGTTACCGGAACCCCCCGGGGGGTTAATGGGCCTACATGGGCCACGAGGGAGAAGAGAGAAGGAGCCAAGAGGGGGCCGCGTGCCCCTCCCCCTCCTAGTCCGAATAGGACAAGGGAAGGGGGGCGGCGCCCCCCCTTTCCTTCCCTTCTTCCTCCTCTTCCCCCCCTTCTCCTATTCCAACTAGGAAAGAAGGGAGTCCTACTCCCGGTGGGAGTAGGACTCCCCCCTTGGCGCGCCCTCCTTGGTCGGCCGCCTCCTCCCCCCTGGCTCCTTTATATACGGGGGCGGGGGGCACCCTAGACACAAAAGTTGATCTACGGATCGTTCCTTAGCCGTGTGCGGTGCCCCCCTCCACCATATTCCACCTCGGTTATATCGTCGCGGAGTTTAGGCGAAGCCCTGCGCCGGTAGAGAATCATCATCGTCACCACACCGTCGTGCTAACGGAACTCATCCCCGAAGCTTTGCTGGATCGGAGCCCGGGGATCGTCATCGAGCTGAACGTGTGCTGAACTCGGAGGTTCCGTACGTTCGGTGCTTGGATCGGTCGGATCATGAAGACGTACGACTACATCAACCGCGTTGTCATAACGCTTCCGCTTACGGTCTACGAGGGTACGTGGACGAACACTCTCCCCTCTCGTTGCTATATCATCACCATGATCTTGCGTGTGCGTAGGAAATTTTTTGAAATTACTGCGTTACCCAACACGATCCAGACTCAATGAAGCTCTGCCTTACCAAGTTCAAGCAGTACCTACAGGACGAGAAAGCACAAGGTCGCAGGACTAGACCTTGTTCCCATCCATTCATCTCCTGACAGGGACCAGCGGATCGCGGTCACCGAGGTATGCGTGCAGGACGAGGTTCTCGTCTACCACTATTGTAGGGCCATCAGAGGTTCTGGAGCATTCGCCCATTTCATCAGCAGCGCCGACTGCACCTTCGCTGCGGTGGAGAGAAGGAAGAACACGATGATTCGGCCATCTGGTGCAACAAGCTTGTCGACATCCAGAAGCAATACAAGATCATCGGCAATGGGCAGGAGAAGGACTCCGTGGTTGACCTCGCTGATACCATCATCAACCCCTGCTACGCCAACATGAAAGAAGACAACGATACCAAGGACCTGAACACGTGGGAGGTACCTCTGAATCTAGCCTACATAACCTACACAGCCAAGGACGCATACACATGCTACGACATGTACAGGCGGATCTTGGACATGAGGGTGTGTATGCTTCCAGTAACCGACGAGTACACGGACAACCGCAGCGTCATGATCAAGCAGGCCAGGAAGGTCTAGATGTTGTACTTTATCTGTTTAAGCACCTTTATCATCTGAGAGTTTCATGCATTAGTCTATGTGTCGTAATTATCTGTTTTGTCCGAAATATTTCTTCTAAGAACCCATTAACTTGTTTGCTTTTTTAGTGGCTATTTTCTTATGTATGTAACTAGTTCACTCGTCCGTTTCAAAAAAAACTAGTTCACTCGTGTCGGATTTCGGGTTCCGCAAACCCTTGAAAGGTTCAAACTCTTGGGTGCATGCGGAGATCTCAACCTACCTAGCCTGCCTACTCGCAATCCTCCTAATCCTAGTGCGTCGGGCTCAAAGAAACAAGGAGACACAACAGTTTATCCTGGTTCGGGCCACCTTGCGGTGTAATACCCTACTCCAGTGTTTTGGTGGATTGCCTCGAAGGGCTAAGAATGAACGAGTACAGTGGATGAACTGGCCTCAGGAGGTGGGGTGTTCTTGAGCTCAAGAGAGCTGGTGGGGTGGTCGGGTGAGAATGGATCTCTTCCCCCCGATGTCAACTGGATCTGAACCCCTCTCTATGGTGGTGGTTAAGCCCTATTTATAGTGGCCTTGGTCCTCTTCCCAAATGTTGGCGGGAAGGGATCCCACAACGACTAGATTTGAAAGGGGACAAGTAGTACATCCTATCCTGACTAAAGAGGTCTTCGCCTGCGAAAAGCCTCTGGTCGTGACGCTACGGTGGGCTTGGTGATGACCTCCATCCTGCCACCTGGCGGTCTTGGTCTTGTTGCACCAGAATGGAAGCCTTTGGCTGATTCATTGGGACTCCACGCCTGTGGCTTGCCTCCCTTGCACCAAAGAGGAAACTGGCGCTCTGCGCCCGCTGGTGCCCGCCTGCCCTTGGTCGTCATGGCTCACGTCAGCTGAGCCTCGTGAGGTGCACCTTGCATAGAACTCTCCGCCCCTCGGGAGCCAGCCTGAGGAGGCCGATCCCCTCGCGGGTCTTGGTGTCGTCCGCCTCGCGAGGCTTGGCCCCTCGCGAGGGTCTTGAGTCGTTGATGTTGAAGCTGGGCCATACCAGGTTGTTGATGGAGCCACGTGGTGGGCCACAGGCAGGCCAGTCTGGATAACCCCAATCCAGAACACCGACAGTAGCCCCCGGGCCCAAGGCGCGCTCGGACTTGGCTTACAAGCGAAGCCAAAGGGCAAGTGCGGAGCGCCGCGGGCCCTAACCGCCTGCGGCCTTGATGACGTCTGGCGATTGATGGGACGTGGGCATCTCCACTTCCCGATGCTGCCTCGGCAACCGTTTGACTTGACGGAACGATGCAGCATGCAGAAGATCATCATGGCATGAGGTCCTGGAGGCTGGCAGTTTACCTTCCTTGGCTATAAATGTGGGGGAGGGCAGAGCCCCCTCGCTCATCTCTCCTTTGTCTTCTTGTCACCCGTTTCTTCTCTAGCTCTTTCTTGCTCCCATGGCACCAGTCAGGAGGTTCTCGGTGGCCGAAAAGGGTAAGGCCCCTAGGGAGGGGCCTGATCCTCTCTCACCAAAGAAGCGGCTCCGCCTTTCTCATGATGCCAGCGCGGGACGAGAGGTGAATAGGCCTTGGAAATCGAGGCCTCTGCCTGGCTTCCCCCTTCCCCTGTACGCCCGCGCCCGAGATGAAGACGTGCGCCATCGCGCGGTTCCCAGCGATGGAGGACGGGCCGCCATTGCCTTGCCGACCGTGCCATGGACTCACGCTGAGGGCAGCTCATGAGAGTTCATGGTGTGGGCGGCAATGCCGCCCAATTCTTGGATCCGGCTCCCAAGGTTTTTCGCCAACGAGCTGCCTCCGAGGGGGCCGCTTGAGTTGTGGCTGCAGCACGCCGGGTGCTGCATCATGGCCACCAGAGCTGAGGTCGAGGTGGTGCCCGCCGGAGACGTCTTCATGACCCGTGGATGGGGTGAGGTCGCCCGAGCCTGCCGCGCCGAGGGAGCCCTCGCGATTCACTTCGAGTACGACGGTGCATCCACCTTGTTCTTCAAGGTCTTCGACGAGTAGGGCCAACCACTGGAGTGCTGCCTCGGAGGAAGCAGCCCGCAGGGTGCAGGCGTGGGTGCTGGACCTGCTTCCTTCCCCTTCAGCGCCTCTTCCAGCGGCAGCGACGACTCTTGGGAATCCAGCGACTCTCCTGAGCCCAGCAAGCCTTCGAAGTCTAGCGACGACAGATACATGCCGCCAAGCTCCCGCCGTGGTCGGAGCGCAGCAGCGGCTGCCGCATGGCATCGTCGGTGACGCTTGATGGCCTGGTAGTAGCCTTCCTTCTTTTGCTTTCCCTGCGCAGAATGAAGACGAGCCCCCGTGGGGTTTGTAAGGACCGAAGTGTGTTTAATACCAGCGTTGTTTTCTTGATTCTATGATGAAGTCACGTATCCCAGCTCGGCACGACTCCCCACTTTTCTTTCCCTTAGACAGCGTGACGCTCTACACTGGCAGGACCCAGTCCCCAGGCAGGCTTCAGCCGTCAGTATGCCTGGTTGCGATGTCGTGGTCAAGGCTAGGAGGTGAGCGGCCCAAGGTCCAGTGAGAGCTCATGAGACATGATGCTCACGAGGTCCCCCTTGGCGTGCAAGCAGCCGCCCAAGGAACGGAAAAGGGGAGTGAAGCCGCCGGAATGGGACTGCGAGGTTGGGGCGAGCAGGATGTGAGACTGGTATCACAGTGCATGCGACTTATCTTTCAGTAGTCCTATGGCGATCCGTTAGGGGGTGCCCGCTCTTGCATCTGTGGTGGTGTCATTAGGCGCGGCTCGCAATGACCACCCTCTCGCCTCGCTCGCCTCGGTGCTCTACATCCTCGGGTCCCAGCCCTCGAGCAAGCTCAGCCGCCGCTGGTATGCCAGGTCGCGATGCCGTGGTCAAGGCTAGGGGGTGAGGGCTGGAGAGCCAGTAGGAGCTCCTGTGCGATGCTCGGGACCCCCCCAAACATGCAAGCGACTCGCGAGGTAAGGTGGTGATCGTATGGACTGGCCCGTGAACCTTCATCAGGTGAACCTGCATGTTAGATGACAAGACAGGTCGCAAACCCCTGCAGAGCAGACTGTCTGCCCTAGGGCCCCTGGCGAAAGACGAAGGCACCGAGGACCTGGTGAGGTGGCGTGCACGAGGCGGGTTGCGAGCTAGAGCTCGGTCCTTGGGTTTGTCAGCGTTGCAGGGACGGACCCGAGCCCAAATGTCATGCTGACATGAGTAGCCATGCAGCGAGGCGAGCGAGGGACAAGCCAGCAAATGTAGGGAGACCGCGAGGTGGTTAAGACTCGAGGCCGTAGAGTGATGATTATAGATAAACTCATAAAAGATGGTTAGACAATCCTGGTGAATGCAAATCGATACATGTCGTGGGGACGAACCCACATGGCTTGGGGATGATGCATCCTGTGGGGCGCCCCCAAACTGAACGAACTAGAGAGATGTCACCTGGTACCGTCGTTGAAGGGATGTTGCGGTAGCAGAACACGCGCGTTGCTGGAGTCGTTACTCACGAGCCGCCTTCGCCCCGAGCCTCAAGAGGCCCAGGGGCGCGAGAGGCTCCTGAAGATGCACCTCTATTTCCGCCAGGGTCGCCTGGTGCCTGGCGTCGCGAGCCGCCAGGGCGCCCCTTGTGCAGTGCTGGAATGCCTCAGCCACACCCGGTAGGCCGAAAGGCATGCGGACGCAGCTGTGGGGTGGACCCTCGCATCGGCCGACATGAGACGGCCAGAAGAGCTGCCGAGATGAGGCCCTGTTGAGCCCTGGGATGTTGATGCAGACGTGGAACTCCTTACCCTCGCCAGGGCAATGAGCCGCACCTCGCGGCAGGCCGTGGCCGCCTTGCAGAACCCTTGCCTCTTGACCTCCTCGATTATCTTACTGGTGAACTCCTGAACGCATGGCGCCTTCCGCCTGACGCCTTCTACTGGGAAGCATGCGCTGAAGCTCGCCTCCACATGGTGCCGGAGCGCCTCCCTTGTGACTCTGGCTAGGTCTGAGGCCCTCATGAGGAGAGCCCCTGATCCCATCTTGAGGGGGGCGTCGGGCATGCCTCCCTATGCGATAGGTGAAGGCGCCCCATCCGGGGACGAGAGGCTTAGCGCGGCGTCCTCGGGTGATGCTTCCTCGCGAGATCCCTGACCTAGCTGCAACTTCTTCGTCTTGGGGGCGACATCAGGAGGGAGGAGACCGCCCTCATCTTCAGGGTTCTCGACTACCGCAGCCTGGTAGGCGCGCTCGAGAGAGCACACCGCGTCTTTTTCCTGGCATGCGACCATGATGATGCCGCTGCTCCCTGGCATCTTAAGGACGTTGCAGCCATGGTGCGCCGCTACCATGAACTTGGCTAGTGCTGGGTACCCTAGGATGTCGTTGTATGGCAGGCGAATGTCGGCGACGTCAAAGTCGATGAGCTCGGTGTAGTAGTTGTTGCATTCGCCGAAGGTGACAGGGAGGCGAACATGCCCTATCGGGTGTGTGGAATCGTCAATCACTCCTGAGAATGGCTTGGTTGGCTGAAGCTGGTAGTATGGCACTTGGAGCCTATCGAACGTTTGAACAGAGAGAATGTTCAGTGCCGCTCCACCATCGATGAGAGTCTTGGTGATGGCCACATTGCTGATGACGGCTGAGAAGAGCATGGGGAGCATGCCGGCAGTGGCCGCGCACTTGAGATGATCTGAGGAGCTGAAGGTGATGGCGCATTTGGACCACCTGAGCCTCTCGCATCGAAGAAGCGGCTCCGCCTTTCTCATGATGCCAGCGCAGGACGAGAGGTGACTAGGCCTTGGTAATCGAGGCCTCTGCCTGGCTTCCCCCTTCCCCTGTACGCCCGCGCCCGAGATGAAGACGTGCGCCATCGCGCGGTTCCCAATGATGGAGGACGGGCTGCCATTGCCTTGCCAACCGTGCCATGGACTCACGCTGAGGGAAGCTCATGAGAGTTTGTGGTGTGGGCGGCGATGCTGCCCAATTCTTGGATCCGGCTCCCAAGGTTTTTCGCCAACGAGCTGCCTCCGAGGGGACCACTTGAGTTGTGGCTGCAGCATGCCGGGTGCTGCATCCTGGCCACCAGAGCTGAGGTCGAGGTGGTGCCCTCCGGAGACGTCTTCATGACCCGCAGATGGGGTTAGGTAGCCCGAGCCTGCCGCGCTGAGGGAGCCCTCACGATTCACTTCAAGTACGATGGTGCATCCACCTTGTTCTTCAAGGTCTTCGACGAGTAAGGCCAACGACTGGAGTGTTGCCCCGGAGGAAGCAGCCCATGGTGCAGCCGTGGGTGCTGGACCTGCTTCCTTCCCCTTTGGCGCCTCTTCCAGCGGCAGCGACGACTCCTGGGAATCCAGCGACTCTCCTGAGCCCAGCCAGTCTTTGAAGTCTAGCAACGACAACTACGTGCTGCCAAGCTCCCGCCATGGTCGGAGCGCAGCAGCGGCTGCCGCATGGCATCGTCAGTGACGCTTGATGGCCTGCTAGTAGCCTTCCTTCTTTTGCTTTCCCTGCGTAGAATGAAGACCAGCCCCCGTGGGGTTTGTAAGGAGCAAAGTGTGTTTAATACCAGCATTGTTTTCTTGATTCTATGATGAAGTCACGTATCCTAGTTCGGCACGACTCCCCACTTTTCTTTCCCTTAGACAGCGTGATGCTCTACGCCAGCAGGACCCAGTCCCCAGGTAGGCTTCAACCGTCAGTACACCAGGTCGCGATGCTGTGGTCAAGGCTAGGAGGTGAGCGGCCTGAGGTCCGGTGAGAGCTCATGAGACATGATGCTCACGAGGTCCCCCTTGGCGTGCAAGCAGCCGCCCAAGGAACGGAAAAGGGGAGTGAAGCCGCCAGAGTGGGACTGCGAGGTTGGGGCGAGCGGGATGTGAGACTGGTATCACAGTGCATACGACTTATCTTTCAGTAGTCCTATTGTGATTCGTTAGGGGGTGCCCACTCTTGTGTCTGTGGTGGTGTCATTAGGCGCGGCTCGCAACGACCACCCTCTCGCCTCGCTCGCCTAGGTGCTCTACGTCCTCGAGTCCCGGCCCTCGAGCAAGCTCAGCCGCCGCTGGTATGCCAAGTCGTGATGCCGTGGTCAAGGCCAGGGGGTGAGGGCTGGAGAGCTAGTAGGAGCTCCTGAGACGCGATGCTCGGGACCCCCCCCCCAACATGCAAGCGACTCGCGAGGTAAGCTGGTGATCATACGGACCGGCCCGTGAACTATCATCTGGTGAACCTGCATGTTAGATGACAGGAGAGGTCGCGAACCCCTGCGGAGCGTTCTATCCGCCCTAGGGCTCCTGGCGAAAGACGAAGGCACCAAGGACCTGGTGAGGTGGCGTGCGCGAGGCGGGTCGCGAGCCAGAGCTCGGTCCTTGGGTTTGTCAGCATTGCAGGGACGGACCCGAGCACAAATGCCATGCCGACATGAGTAGCCATGTAGCAAGGCGAGTGAGGGACAAGCCAGCAAATGTAGGGAGACCGCGAGGTGGTGAAGACTCGAGGCCGCAGAGTGATGATTATAGATAAACTCATAAAAGATGGTTAGACAATCCTGGTGAATGCAAATCGATACATGCCGCAGGGACGAACCCACACGGCTTGGTGATGATGCAGCCCGTGGGGCGCCCCCAAACTAAACAAACTAGAGAGATGTCACCTGGTACCGTCGTTGAAGGGATGTCGCGGTAGTAGAACACGTGCGTTGCTGGAGTTGTTCTTCATGAGCCGCCTTCGCCCCAAGCCTCAAGAGGCCCAGGGGCCCGAGAGGCTGCTGAAGATGCACCTCTATTTCCGCCAGGGTCGCCTGGTGCCTAGCGTCGCGAGCCGCCAGGGCGCCCCTTGTGCAGCGCTGGAATGCCTCAGCCACACCCGGTAGGCCGAAAGGCATGCGGACACAGCTGTGGGGTGGACCCTCGCATCGGTCGACACGAGACGGCCAGAAGAGCTGCCGAGATGTGGCCCTGTTGAGCCCTGGGATGTCGATGCATACGCATAACTCCTTACCCTCGCCAGGGCAGTGAGCCGCGCCTCGCGGCAGGCGGCGGTCGCCTTGCAGAACCCTTGCCTCTTGAATCTCCTCGATTATCTTGCTAATGAACTCCTGAACGCATGGCGCCTTCCGCCTGACACCTTCTACTAGGAAGCATGCGCTGAAGCTCGCCTCCACATGGTGCCGGAGTGCCTCCCTTGTGACTCTGGCTAGGTCTGAGGCCCTCCCAAGGAGAGCCCCCGATCCTAGCTTGAGGGGGGCATTGGGCATGCCTTCCTATGCGATAGGTGAAGGCGCCCCATCCGGGGACGCGAGGCTTAGCGCGGCGTCCTCGGGCGATGCTTCCTCGCAAGATCCCTGACCTAGCTGCAACTTCTTCGTCTTGGGGGCAACATCAGGAGGGAGGACACAACCCTCATCTTCAGGGTTCTCGACTACCGCAGCCTGGTAGGCACGCTCGAGAGAGCACACCGTGTCTTTTTCCTGGCATGCGACCATGATGATGCCGCCGCTCCCTGGCATCTTGAGGATGTTGCATCTGTGGTGCGCCGCAGCCATAAACTTGGCCAGTGCTGGGTACCCTAGGATATCGTTGTACGGTAGACGAATGTCGGTGACGTCGAAGTCGATGAGCTCGGTGTGGTAGTTGTTGCGTTTGCCGAAGGTGATAGGGAGGCGGACATGCCCTATCGGGTGTGTGGAACCATCGGTCACTCCTGAGAATGGCCTGGTTGGCTGAAGCTGGTAGTATGGCACTTGGAGCCTGTCGAACGTTTGAACAGAGAGAATGTTCAGTCCCGCTCCACCATCGATGAGAGTCTTGGTGACGGCCACATTGCTGATGACCGGTGAGCAGAGCATGGGGAGCGTGCCGGCAGTGGCCACGCACTTGAGCTGATCTGAGGAGCTGAAGGTGATGGCACATTTGGACCACCTGAGCGGGCGAGTTGCTTCGGGTGTGGGGAGCGCCACATTCACTTCACGCGCGAACTGCTTGAAGATGCGGTGAGAAGCTGGGGCCTGCGAGCCGCCCAGGATGCAGGCAATGGCTCGAGGCTCCTGGAAGCCCCCAGCCCCCTCGTCCTGGTGATGATCTTCGTTCCTTCTTGGTGGTGGAGGCAGTGGAGGAAGACCGGCATTGCCCTGAGGCCGATCCTCGCGAGGCTGCTCCCTCCAGGCGCCCTCGCAAGGTTGGCCCTGCCAACAGTCCTCCCGAGGATGGTCGCGCCACTCCTGGCGATGGTCACGTCCGTCCCAGTGTCCTCCACCTCGTCCACCTCCGTGGTCGTAGCCTCAATCATTGTGCTCGGGGCGTCGACCGAGGCGCCCGTCACGGAGGGCCATAAGCTCATGGCAGTCGTTGGTGTTGTGGTTGTGGACGTTGTGGAAAACGCATAACGGTTAGTTGCTCTTGGACGGCTCGGGGTGGTCGCAGCCACGCTTCATCTCTGGCTCGGCCGCGAGCATGGCCGGCCCCTTGTGCTTCACGTCCTTGGCCTTGGCCTTCTAGTCTTCGGGGTCAGCATTGGGGAGCTCGAGGAGGGAGAGGCGCCCCTCCTCAGCCCCTGCAAACTTGTTCACCATATTGAACATATCCAAGGCTGTGCAGAGGTCCTCGTGGATGGCGAGCTCCTCCTTCATCTTGACATCATGGACGCCATCAGTGAACGCTGAAATGATGGCCTCGTCCAACACCTTGGGGATCTTGAGGCGAACATTGTTGAAGTGATGGATATACTTCTGCAGAGTCTCTCCTTGCTGCTGCTTGATGCGTTGTAGGTCATCCGCGGCTGGCAAACGGTCGTGAGTGCCCTGGAAATTGGCGACGAAGCAGTCGCGCATCTCCTCCTAGGAAGAGACCGACCCGATGGGGAGATCAGGAGCCAAGAACGCACGTCATCCTTGAGAGCCATGGGGAACCAGTTTGCCATGATCTTCTCGTCGCTGTTGCCCGCCTTGATGCTCAGCTCGTAGAGCTGCAGGAACTCGGCGGGGTCGGCGGTGCCGTCGTAGCATGGGGGCAGGTCAGGCTTGAACTTGCTCGGCCAGATGACGTTGTGAAGCTCCGAGGTGAACGCGCGACATCCTGTTGTGGCCAAGGGGGGCCGTCGAGGAGGCGGAGCTTGGTCCTGGTGCACGCGCGCCTCCACCTCTTGTGATGGCACGCGGGCTTGACATGGGGGTGCTGGAAGCACGCGTGCTTCTCTTTGAGGCCGTTGCACCACCTGGCAGCTCACCTCTTCCCGTGCAGGCGCCTGGCGCGGCGGGTCGCGCCGTGGTGCCCCACGCCTTGGCTTGATGATGATGCCCTAGGATGGAGGTGGTGGAGGAGCCCCGTGAGCCACGTCGCCCGTGGCAACTAGCTGCTGAGGCAGTGGGTGGGCTGGTGCAGCGGAGCCCCTAGCCGTGCTCACGAGCTCAGCAATCCGCTCGAGCCACTCCTCGTAGAAGTTGTTGACCAAGCGGTAGCGAAAGAGCTCCCGCGCCATGAGCAAAGCAGCCTGCGCGTTCACCAAGCCATGACGCGCGTGGGTGGATGAAGCAGTCGAGGTCAATGACGGAGTGGCGGTGCGCCTGTCGTGGCGCACCGAAGGCTGCAGCAAAGAAGCTTGTTGCTCGTGGCCGGCAGGGCCCGTGGCGGCGTTGGCCACCGGAGACGGAGCACGACGAGCACAACCATCGCTCGTCGGAGTCGTCAGAGCAACGTAGGCGGCTACTGCGGCCTGGCGCTTGGCGGAGCCCGACATGCGTCAGCCATGAAGGTGTCGGAGTGACGGTGGATCGGTCGACGGAAGAGAAGATCTGGCGCACCCCTACCTGGCGCACCAAATGTCGGATTTTGGGTTCCGCAAACCCTTGAAAGGTTCGAACTCTGGGGTGCGTGCGGAGATCTCAACCTACCCAGCCTGCCTACTCGCAATCCTCCTAAGCCTAGCGCGTTGGGCTCATAGAGACAAGGAGACACGGGAGTTTATCCTGGTTCAGGCCACCTTGCGGTGTAATACCCTACTCCAGCGTTTTGGTGGATTGCCTCGAAGGGCTGAGGATGAACTAGTACAGTGGATGAACTGGCCTCAGGAGGTGAGGTGTTCTTGAGCTCAAGAGAGCTGGTCGAGTGGTTAGGTGAGAATGGATCTCTTCCCCCCCCCCCCCCCCCGATGTCGACTGGATCTGAACCCCTCTCTATCGTGGTGGCTAAGCCCTTTTTGTAGTGGCCTTGGTCCTCTTCCCAAATGTCGGCGGGAAGGGATCCCACACCAGCCAGATTTGAAAGGGGACAAGTAGTACATCCTATCCTGACTAAAGTGGTCTTCGCCTGCGAAAAGCCTCTTGTCGTGATGCTACGGTGGGCTCAGTGATGACCTCCATCCTGCCGTCCTGGCGGTCTTGGTCTTGTTGCACCAGAATGGAAACATTTGGCTGATTCCTCGGGACTCCGCGCCTGTGGCTTGCCTCCCTTGCACCGAAGAGGAAACTGGCACTCTGCGCCCATTAGAACCCTCCTGGCCTTGGTCGTCATGGCTCACGTCAGCTGAGCCTCGTGAGGTGCACCTTGCATAGAACTCTCCGCCCCTCGGGAGCCAGCCTGAGCAGGACGATCCCCTCAGGTGTCTTGGTGTCGTCCGCCTCACGAGGTTTGGCCCCTCGCGAGGGTCTTCAGTCATTGATGCTGAAGCTGGGCCGTACCAGGCCGTTGATGGAGCCACGTGGTGGGCTGCAGGCAGGCAAGTCTGAATACCCCCATATCCAGAACGCTGACAACTCGGCTGCCATGCTTTGAATCTCCTTCCTCCCAACATATTCCCCTTCTCAGGTGGACCCAGCAGGTCTCATACACAGACATATGGGACCAACCACATATCCATTTGTATTTCTTTATTTTGTTCAATCTTTCGTCCTCTTCCTATATAGCGGCTGGCCATCATAGCCTATGATGTTGGCCAGGCCATCCCTCTACTCCCACACATTGTCCAGCGGCGGCAGCTCCACCGGCCACCCTGCACCCGAACAAGTCAACCCTCGTACTCCCCTCCGCCTACGTCTTCCCCCGCTCAGGTTTGTTTGGTCCGCAGTCTCGACGTCGTCCTCCGCCTTGGTGCTCTCGCCATGGCACCGCTGTCAGTCGTTCCCAGCATGGTCAGCAAAACAAGAGGAATCGGGATACAACTGTTCATCGAGAGGCTAACAGTCCCGGGCCTACTAGGTCCATGGCCTAGGTTTTGTTGTTTAACATAGGCAGCTCATGACATGTTTCAACATTTTTTGGATCAAGCGGCCTCTGGGCCTCCCAACCTAGCTTGTCTATAACATCAGCAGCCCAAGTTATGTTTGTTTTTTCAAGACGACGTGCAACTCAGTTCTATTTTTCTATAAGAATGCAAAACTGAATCTATGTTTTCACTTCTATAATAGTGTGTGTGTATATATATAGAAGGGAAACAACTTAAGGTTCCGTTAAACCTGTCATTCATCCAACCATTTTATAGACCTTCCCACTTCCTTTATTTTTCGTTTTCATTAATCATATATCTGAATTTTCTCCCACTTTCTTTTTCGATGTAAACTGAGTTTTCTCCCAGGACTTTTCCCTAGAACCAACTCAACTGTCCCACGTCTAGCCTAAAAAAATACCCACGTCCTATTAACTCATCAAATTAAAATGATATTTTATTTCGTAAATTGAAAGTTCTTACAAAATAATAATACTAATTGTTTATATATAAGTTGGCAAGTTAACTCCTAGTGATTGCGTACATAAGCTTGCAAAGATTTTACTAACCAATGCAGTAATAGACGTGCAATCATGTGTTTATGTTTTTATAACATTTCTTCGTCCAGCCCAACATGATATTTTCACCCAGCCCAGCAAGTCCATGGATTTCGAGAAAATTGCAAATGGGCTTTAAATTCTACCATATATATAAACGGGATGCATAGATTTTACATCATTGTTTCACCCAGCCCACCAAATGGCCTAAAAATGGACTGGTAGACATGTGGGACAGTAGGTCGAAGCCTAAGCCAGGCATTGGATTTACATCCAACGGTCGGCATTCTTCTTCAATCTCTCGTCTTCTTCCCCCAGCGCTGCCGGGACCGCCTGCTCCAGCCTACAGCGTCCAACGGCATTGTTTTGCACGCCTCGCGGCAAAACGCTACCCTGCCGATGGCCAGGCCATCCCTCCACTCCACACCTCATGTTATCCTCTGCCGAGTGCACGCCCACCCCGCACTCAAACCAGTCAAGTTTCCTACTCCTCTCTGTCTGCGACTCCACTACCGCGTCTTCCCCATCTCCGGGTCGTTCTAGTCTGGGGCCTCGCCATCGTCCATCGCCTCGCTGCACTTGGCACAGAGTGGTCAACAAACAAGAGTCATTGGAAGAGGACTATACGTGAGAGCCTGACGACTGCGACCCATGAGGTCCATGGTCGCACGCAAGGAAAGCTCCTCCTTATTAAGTTGTTTCCTCCCCCTGATAGCTAGAACCCATCGTTTGTATCTTCGCATGGAAGGAAGTACCTCCTTGTTATGCAAAAAAAAAACTATTCCTCCCGATGACAGCTGTGACCCGACAGATTTGGTGGCTGACTTGTGGTCCTACAAAGCAGACGTGTACGCAGGGTTTTGTCAACTTAATCAACAAATGATTCTAGCAGCTGGACCGTTGGATGTTAATCCAATAGCCATGCTCCTTCTTCAACCTTAGTTCTTGCTCATGTCTCCCGTGGGCGGCAGTGCTGCCGCGCACCCGAACCAATCAAGTTTCCCACTCCTCTCCATCTGTGACTCCACTGTCGCGTCTTCCCCATCTCTGGGTCATTCCAGTCTGGGGCCTTGTCATCGTCCGTCGGCCTTGGTGCGCTCGGCACGGTGTGGTCAACGTGGTCAACAAACGAGAGTCATTGAAAGATGACTGTACATGAGAGGCTGACAGTGGGGATGCACCACGCCCATGGACGCATGCATGCAACTGCATCCTTTTTACCCTGAAAAATAATGTTTTCTCCCCTTGACTGCTGGGACGCACTAGCTACATCTTCGCACGCAAGGAAGTGCGTCCATATTATGGGAAAAAAATATTGATTCGCCCCTTGACTGCTGGGACCCAGCAGCTACATCTTCGCACGCAAGGAAGTGCCTGACAGTCGGGACCCACCTGGTCGAAGCATACGTAGGGTTGTCATTCTGGTCGCGAACGTGTACGTACATACTAGTCGATATAGAGGCACGCACGTGTCGTAGTAGAGGCGTGCACGTGTCGTAGTAGAGGCGCACACATAGCATGTACACGTATGTACAACGGCCAGGGTGCAAGAAAGTAAATACGGCCACATACATACATACAGGGGGGTCTCGAATGCCTACTCGCGCATACATACGGCCAGGGCTCGTGTACATGGCTGGGTCGAAATGGAGAAACTGCATCATCGTCGTGTTCATGGGGAGCCAACCGGCTGGGTCAAAATGGAATGTATCATGTTCATCAGGAGCCAACCGGCTTGGATGAAACAACCGATGGAAATGAGGCTTGGCGTACCGCAGAACGGAGGAAACAGCCTTGTGTTTGACCGACCACGGTCGAAACGGGATCCTGTTCATCGGGAGAGGTCTGGTGTACCGCAAAACGGAGGAAACATACTTCTCTTGGACCTCCTACGGTCGAAACGGGGTCTTGTTGATCGGGAGGGGTGTGGCGTACCAAAACGGATGAAACGGATTTGTGTTGGAGCGCTATGGTCGAAATGGGGGTCCTGTTCATCAGGAGGGGTGTGGCGTACCGCAAAACAGGACTCCATGGGATACTGTTCATCTCCACCGTCGACCACCTCCAGCCTCCACGGGCTACTGTTCATCCACCGTCGACCTCCTCCAGGCTCCACTTGCGACTGTTCATCCATGGGCTCCTGTTCATCCAGCCTCCACCGCGCGCTGGTCCACCGGCTACTATTCAACCAGCCCTCACCCCTCCACGGGCTACTGTTCATCCAGCCCTCCATCGGCTACTGTTCAACCAACCCTCCACGGGGTCCTGTTCATCCAGCCCTCCACGGGGTCCTGTTCATCCAGCCCTCCACGGGGTCCTGTTCATCCACCCCCAACTAGCTCGATCAATCGGGGGTCCTGTTCATCCAGCGGCAATACCATGGGGTCCTGCTCATCCAACCCCCCACCGGTAACTGTTCATCCAAACCCCCCAACAATGCTCACTGTTCATACAGAGGCGGCATCGATCGGCTTCAGTTAGCAGCAATAAAGAACAATCGCTTGATCGGGTTCAGCTAACAACCATCGATCGATCGCTTGGGTTCAGTAACGCGTAGCCGGCAGTACAATCGCTCGGTTTCAATAGGCGAACGCCTCGCTCGGGTTCAGTTAGGGCCCAACGCCTCACACCCATGTGTGTACGTGTACGAGAGAAACGCGCATCGCTCGGCCCCCGACCACCCACCGTAATCGGGAACTCCCCAATATTTTCCTCGCCCTTGCTTCTACCACGGCTTTTTCCGTCATGGACGACCCAAAGAATGGCATGCAGCTATGTCTCCTGCCCGCCCAGGACGAAAAGCCCATTTTATCTCATGATTTTTTGTCATAGAAGTAGGAGCCCACCACATTGATTTCTACTACGCAACCTTCTCCTTGTAGATGTTGTTGGGCATCCAAGTGCAGAGGTTTGTAGGATAGTAGCAAATTTCCTTCAAGTGGATGACCTAAGGTTTATCAATCCGTGGGAGGCGTAGGATGAAGATGGTCTCTCTCAAACAACCCTGCAACCAAATAACAAAGTGTCTCTTGTGCCCCCAACACACCCAATACAATGGTAAATTATATAGGTGCACTAGTTCGGCGGAGAGATGGTGATACAAGTGCAATATGGATGGTAGATATGAGTATTTGTAATCTGAAAATATAAAAACAGCAAGGTAACTAATGATAAAAGTGAGCACAAATGGTATTGCAATGCTAGGAAACAAGGCCTAGGGTTCATACTTTCACTAGTGCAAGTTCTCTCAACAAAAATAACATAATTGGATCATATAACTATCCCTCAACATGCAACAAAGAGTCACTCCAAAGTCACTAATAGCAGAGAACAAACGAAAAGATTATGGTAGGGTAACAAACCACCTCAAAGTTATCCTTTCTGATCGATCTATTCAAGAGTCCGTAGTAAAATAACACGAAGCTATTCTTTCCGTTCGATCTATCAGAGTTTGTACTAGAATAACAACTTAAGACACAAATCAACCAAAAGCCTAATGTCATCTAGATACTCCGATGTCACCTCAAGTATCCGTGGGCATGATTATATGATATGCATCACACAATCTCAGATTCATCTATTCAACCAACACAAAGAACTTCAAAGAGTGCCCCAAAGTTTCTACCGGAGAGTCAAGACGAAAATGTGTGCCAACCCCTATGCATAAGTCCACAAGGTCACTTGAACCCGCAAGTTGATCACCAAAACATACATCAAGTGAATCACGTGATATCCCATTGTCACCATAGATAAGCACATGCAAGACATACATCAAGTGTTCTCAAATCCTTAAAGACTCAATCCGACAAGACAACTTCAAGGGGAAAACTCAATTCATCACAAGAGAGTAGAGGGGGAGAAACATCATAAGATCCAACTATAATAGCAAAGCTCGCGATACATCAAGATCGTATCACCTCAAGAACACGAGAGAGAGAGAGAGAGAGAGAGAGAGAGAGAGAGAGATCAAACACATAGCTACTGGTACATACCCTCAGCCCCGAGGGTGAACTACTCCCTCCTCGTCATGGAGAGCGCCGGGATGATGAAGATGGCCACCGGTGAGGGATCCCCCCTCCGGCAAGGTGCCGGAACAGGGTCCCGATTGGTTTTTGGTGGCTGCAGAGGCTTGCGGCGGTGGAACTCCCGATCTATTATGCTCCTGGAAGTTTTTGGGGTATATGGATATATATAGGCGAAAGAAGTCGGTCAGGGGAGCCATGAGGGGCCCACGAGGGTGGGGGCGTGCCCAGGGGGTAGGGCGCGCCTCCCTGCCTCGTGGCTTCCTCGAAGCTTCCCTGACGTCTACTCTAAGTCTCCTGGATTGCTTTTGTTCCAAAAATAACTCTCCCGAAGGTTTCATTCCGTTTGGACTCTGTTTGATATTCTTTTTCTCCGAAACACTAAAATAGGCAAAAAAAAATAGCAATATGGGCTGGGCCTCCGGTTAATAGGTTAGTCCCAAAAATAATATAAAAGTGTATAGTAAAGCCCATAAACATCCAAAACAGGTAATATAATAGCATGGAACAATCAAAATTTATAGATACGTTAGAGACGTATCAAGCATCCCCAAGCTTAATTCCTGCTCGTCCTCGAGTAGGTAAATGATAAAAACAGAATTTTCGATGTGGAATGCTACCTAGCATATTTCTCAATGTAATTTTATTTATTGTGGCATGAATGTTAAGATCCAAATGATTCAAAATAAAAGTTTATATTGACATAAAAATAGTAATACTTCAAGCATACTAACAAGTAATCATGTCTTCTCAAAATAACATGGCCAAAGAAAGTTTATCCCTAAAAAATCATATAGTTAGGCTATGCTTCATTTTTGTCACACAAAATACTCCCATCATGCACAACCCCGGTTTCAGCCAAGCAATTGGTTCATACTTTTTAATGCGCTTCAGCTTTTTTCACTCTCACGCAATACATGAGTGTAAGCCATGGATATAGCACTATGGGTGGAATAGAATATGATGATGGAGGTTGTGTGGAGAAGACAAAAAAGGAGAAAGTCTCACATTGACGAGGCTAATCAACGGGCTATGGAGATGCCCATCAATTGATGTCAACATGAGGAGTAGGGATTACCATGCAACGGATGCACTAGAGCTATAAATATATGAAAGCTCAACAAAAGAAACTAAGTGGGTGTGCATCCAACTTGCTTGCTCACAAGACCTAGGACATTTTTAGGAAGCCCATCGTTAGAATATACAAGCCAAGTTCTATAATGAAAAAATCCCACTAGTATATGAAAGTGACAAAATAAGAGACTCTCTGTCATAAAGGTCATGGTGCTACTTTGAAGCACAAGTGTGGAAAAGGATGGGCAATGAATCAAGAGTGACATGTATGAAAAATTATGCATGGTGTCTTTGCCACAAATACGATGTCAACTACATGATCATGCAAGGCAATATGACAATGATGAAACATGTCATAATAAATGGAACGGTGGAAAGTTGCATGTCAATATATCTCGGAATGACTATGGAAATGCCATAATAGGTAGGTATGGTGGCTGTTTTGAGGAAGATATAAGGAGGTTTATGTGTGATAGAGCGTATCGTATCACGGGGTTTGGATGCACCGGCGAAGTTTGCACCAACTCTCAAGGTGAGAAAGGGCAATGCACGGTACCATAGAGGCTAGCAATGATGGAAGGGTAAGAGTGTGTATAATCCATGGACTCATATTAGTCATAAAGAACTCATATACTTATTGCAAAAGTTTATTAGCCCTCGAAGAAAAGTACTACTACGCATGCTCCTAGGGGAAGGGTTGGTAGGAGTTAACCATCGCGCGATCCCGACCTCCACTCATAAGGAAGGCAATCAAAAGAGCACTCCGTGCTACAAATTTGTTACACAACTTTTACCGTGCGTGCATGCTACAGGACTTGCCAACTTCAACACAAGTATTTCTCAATTTCATAATTACCCAACTAGCATGACTCTAACATTACCGCCTCTATATCTCAAAACAATCATCAAGCATCAAATTGATCATAGCGTTCAATGCACTCTATATGATAGTTTTTATTATAACCAACTTGGATGCCCATCATATTAGGACCAATTTTATAACCAAATCAAATACCATGTTGTTCTAAAAGACTCTCAAAATAATATAAGTGAAGCACTAGAGCAAATGACAAACTACTCCGAAAGATATAAGATAGATCAATGAGTAGTCAAATAATTGTGCAACTATGTGAAGACTCTCTAACATTTAAGAATTTCAGATCTTGGTATTTTATTCAAACATCAAGCCAAAATAAAACAAAATAAAATGACGCTCCAAGCAAAACACATATCATGTGGTGAATAAAAATATAGCTCCAAGTAAAGTTACCGATGGATGAAGACGAAAGAGGGGATGCCATCTGGGGCATCCCCAAGATTAGGCTCTTAGTTGTCCTTGAATATTACCTTGGGGTGCCTTGGGCATCCCCAAGCTTAGGCTCTTGCCACTCCTTATTCCATAGTCCATCGAATCTTTACCCAAAACTTGAAAACTTCACAACAGAAAACTCGTAAAGTCCGTTAGTATAAGAAAATAAATCACCACTTAGGTACTGTTGTGAACTCATTCTAAATTCATATTGGTGTAATATCTACTGTATTCCAACTTTTCTATGGTTCATACCCTCCGATACTACTCATAGATTCGTCAAAATAAGCAAACAACACATAGAAAACAGAATTTGTCAAAAACAGAATAGTCTGTAGTAATCTGTATCAAACGAATACTTATGTAACTCCAAAAATTCTGAATAAATTGGTGGACCTGAGGAATTTGTCTATTAATCATATGCAAAAATAATCAACCTAAAAGCACTCTCCAGTAAAAAAAATGGCAGCTAATCTTGTGAGCGCAAAAGTTTCTGTTTTTTACAGCAAGATCACAAAGACTTCACCCAAGTCTTCCAAAAGGTTCTACTTGGCACAAACACTAATTAAAACATAAAACCATATCTAAACAGAGGCTAGATGAATTATTTATTACTAAACAGTAGCAAAAAGCAAAGAACAAAAGTAAAATTGGGTTGCCTCCCAACAAGCGCTATCGTTTAACGCCCCTAGCTAGGCATGATGATTTCAATGATGCTCACATAAAAGATAAGAATTGAAACATAAAGAGAGCATCATGAAGAATATGAATAGAACATTTAAGTCTAACCCACTTCCTATGCATAGGGATTTTTTGAGCAAACAACTTAGGGGAACAATAATCAACTAGCATAGGAAGGCAAAACAAGCATAACTTTAAAACTTTAAGCACATAGAGAGGAAAGTTGATATTATTGCAATTCCTACAAGCATATATTCCTCCCTCGTAATAATTTTCAGTAGCATCATGAATTAATTCAACAATATAACTATCACATAAAGCATTCTTTTCATGATCTACAATCATATAAATTTTATTACTCTCCACATAAGCAAAATTCTTCTCATTCAGAATAGTGGGAGTATCATAAGAGACTTGAATACTATAAATTGTTTCCACATTAAAAGAGCAATGTTCAGAAAAAGGGTAATCATGATCATGACAAGTTTTATAAATATAATCATCACTACTTTTTATAGCATAAGTTTCATCAGAATAATCATCATAAGTAGCAACTTTGTTCTCATCATAATCAATTGAAACCTCTTCCAAAATAGTGGATTCATCACTAAATAAAGTCATGACCTTTCCAAATACACTTTCGTAAATATTATAAGATTCAACACCCTCCGAAATAGTGGGATCATTACTTCCTAAAGTTGACACTCTTCCAAACCCACTTTCATCCATATAACCATCATAAATAGGAGGCATGCTATCATCATAATAAATTTGCTCATCAAAACTTGGGAGGCTAAAAATATCATCTTCATTAAACGTAACATCCCCAAGCTTAGGACAAACATTAATTGCAGCAAATATATTCTCAAACATGTCATTATCATCAAACATAGCATCCCCAAGCTTGGGCCTTTTCATATCATAAGCATAATCACTCTCATCATTAATAGTATGGATAGCACCAATAGTATAGCAATTATCATCATCACAATGAGTAATAGGAGAAAAATCATTTGGGAGGGATACCTTTCTACCTTTGTTTCTCCGTCTTTTCTTTTTCTTCTTCACATCATGTGTGGGTTTAACCCTCTTTTTTAAGCTCCTTATTAATGAGATTGGTTGAATAGAAAGCTCCTCCTCGTTAGCTAATTCATCATAAGAAATAATAGGAGGATATTGGGAAGTCTCTTCCCTTTCATTAGTATTCTCTTCATCTTCTATTTGCTTTCTTTTCTTTATGTAATCAGCAATATAAGGATTTTCAATGCAATTCACCGCACAATACATATAAATTTCCTCTAGATCAATATCAAGGAATTTCTCAAGGTTATATTCTGGAATATGCTTAGTTATACGTTTCATTTCTTCATAACCCAAAAGCAAACTAAGTTCATTATGATGTATAAGGGAAATCAAGTCATCACAATTTTTGGATACAATTCGATCATGAAACAATTTACATTGGAGATTTAAATGACCATGTTCATTGCAAAGTTCACAAGTATGGCAAAGAAATTTTAAATTTTCAGCACAAAAATCTAGCCTTTCTTGTAACCATTTAGTTTCTAAATGCTTATGCCTCTTGCAAAATCGATCTTCCCTATGTGGTGTGTACTTGCAGACTCTATGCACTCCACAAAAGTTGACATGTTTATAAGAGACATTTTCATCATGACTAGTGCAATCATCATTAGTACTATGGATATTCAAAGAGTTCATACTAACAACATTGCAATCATGTTCATCATTCAAAGATTTTGTGCCAAACATTTTATAGACTTCTTCTTCTAGCACTTGAGCACAATTTTCCTTTCCATCATCTCACGAAAGATATTAAAAAGATGAAGCGTATGAGGCAAAATCAATTCCATTTTTTTAATTTTCTTTTATAGACTAAACTAGTGATAAAACAAAAAACTACAAGATTCGATTGCAAGATCAAAAGATATACCTTCAAGCACTCACCTCCCCGGCAACGGTGCCAGAAAAGAGCTTGATTTCTACTACGCAACCTTCTCCTTGTAGACGTTGTTGGGCCTCCAAGTGCAGAGGTTTGTAGGACAGTAGCAAATTTTCCTCAAGTGGATGACCTAAGGTTTATCAATCCGTGGGAGGCGTAGGATGAAGATGGTCTCTCTCAAACAACCCTGCAACCAAATAACAAAGTGTCTCTTGTGTCCCCAACACACCCAATACAATGGTAAATTGTATAGGTGCACTAGTTCGGCGAAGAGATGGTGATACAAGTGCAATATGGATGGTAGATATGAGTATTTGTAATCTAAAAATATAAAAACAGCAAGGTAACTAATGATAAAAGTGAGCACAAATGGTATTGCAATGCTAGGAAACAAGGCCTAGGGTTCATACTTTCACTAGTGCAAGTTCTCTCAACAAAAATAACATAATTGGATCATATAACTATCCCTCAACATGCAACAAAGAGTCACTCCAAAGTCACTAATAGCAGAGAACAAACGAAAAGATTATGGTAGGGTAACAAACCACCTCAAAGTTATCCTTTCTGATCGATCTATTCAAGAGTCCGTGGTAAAATAACACGAAGCTATTCTTTCCGTTCGATCTATCAGAGTTTGTACTAGAATAACAACTTAAGACACAAATCAACCAAAACCCTAATGTCATCTAGATACTCCGATGTCACCTCAAGTATCCGTGGGCATGATTATATGATATGCATCACACAATCTCAGATTCATCTATTCAACCAACACAAAGAACTTCAAAGAGTGCCCCAAAGTTTCTACCAGAGAGTCAAGACGAAAATGTGTGCCAACCCCTATGCATAAGTCCACAAGGTCACTTGAACCCGCAAGTTGATCACCAAAACATACATCAACTGAATCACGTGATATCCCATTGTCACCATAGATAAGCACATGCAAGACATACATCAAGTGTTCTCAAATCCTTAAAGACTCAATCCGACAAGACAACTACAAGGGGAAAACTCAATTCATCACAAGAGAGTAGAGGGGGAGAAACATCATAAGATCCAACTATAATAGCAAAGCTCGCGATACATCAAGATCGTATCACCTCAAGAACACGAGAGAGAGAGAGAGATCAAACACATAGCTACTGGTACATACCCTCAGCCCCGAGGGTGAACTACTCCGTCCTCGTCATGGAGAGCGCCGGGATGATGAAGATGGCCACCGGTGAGGGATCCCCCCTCCGGCAGGGTGTTGGAACAGGGTCCCGATTGGTTTTTGGTGGCTACAGAGGCTTGCCGCGACGGAACTCCCAATCTATTGTGCTCCTGGAAGTTTTTGGGGTATATGGATATATATAGGCAAAAGAAGTCGGTCAGGGGAGCCACGAGGGGCCCACAAGGGTGGGGGGTGCGCCCAGGGGGGTAGGGCGCGCCTCCCTGCCTCGTGGCTTCCTCGAAGCTTCCCTGACGTCTACTCTAAGTCTCCTGGATTGCTTTCGTTCCAAAAGTAACTCTCCCGAAGGTATCATTCCATTTGGACTCCGTTTGGTATTACTTTTCCGCGAAACACTGAAATAGGCAAAAAAACAGCAATATGGGCTAGGCCTCCGGTTAATAGGTTAGTCCCAAAAATAATATAAAAGTGTATAGTAAAGCCCATAAACATCCAAAACATGTAATATAATAGCATGGAACAATCAAAAATTATAGATACGTTGGAGACGTATCACACATCTATGATGATACTGGGTTTTGTCATAATTATCGTCATAGAAGTGTCATAAGTATGACAGGAAAAAAATTTGTTTGGCCCAAAATGCCATGGATGTGTCTTTTTTGTAGTGAATCAACACTACTAGCAACCCACAGGTACCAATCTGAGGTTTTGAGACCAAGATCGGAAACAAGAGATGAACTAGGGTTTGAGAGGAGATGGTGTTGGTGAAGATATTGATGGATATTGACCCCCTCTTGATGAGAGGATCGATGGTGATGATGATGGTGACAATTTCCCCCTCCCAGAGGGATATTTCCCCGGCAGAACAGCTCCGCCAGAGCCCTAGATTTGTTCCGCCTAGGTTCCGCCTCAAGACGGCGGCGCTTCATCCCGAAAGCTTGCTTATGATTTTTTTCCAAGGCAAAAGACACCATATAGCAGAAGATGGGCATCAGGGGCCTGCCAGGTGGCCCACGAGGCAAGGGGCGCGCCCGGGGGTAGGGCGCGCCCTCCACCCTCGTGGCTGCTGGGTGCCCCCCCTCTGGTGCTTTCTCCGCCCAATATTTTCAATATATTCCAAAACTGACTTTCGTGGAGTTTCAGGACTTTTGGAGTTGTGCAGAATAGGTCTCTAATATTTGCTCCTTTTCCAGCCCAGAGTTCCAGCTGCTGGCATTCTCCCTCTTCATGTAAACCTTATAAAATAAGAGAGAAAAGGCATAAGTATTGTGACATAATGTGTAGTAACAGCCCATAATGCAATAAATATCAATATAAAAGCATGATGCAAAATGGACGTATCAGAACATTACTCATTCATTTCTAGTATTGAACCTATGAAGGTTGAAGATGCTCTTGATGGTCTGGATTGGGTGAACTCCATGCATGAAGAGCTACACAATTTCAAGAGGAACCAAGTGTGGACGTTGATTGAAAAGCCCGATGAGAAGCACAATGTCATTGGAACCAAATGGGTGTTTCGGAATTAGCTAGATGAAGATGGACAAGTTGTACGCAACAAGGCTCATCTCGTCGCTCAAGGCTACACTCAAGTCGAAGGTATGGACTATATGGTGAGACATATGCCCCCGTTGCTAGACTTGAATCCATTCGCATCTTACTTGCTTATGCCAATCACCATGATATCACTTTATATCAAATGGACATTAAAAGTGCATTCTTAATGGTGAAATTGAGGAAGAAGTTTATGTTAAACAACCTCCCGGCTTTGTTAATCCCAAGAAACCCGATCATGTATACAAACTTCACAAAGCTCTTTATGGCCTTAAACAAGCTCCTAGAGCGTGGTACAAATGCTTAACTAAGTTCCTTATTGAAAAAGGCTTTGAGATTGGAAAAATTGATTCTACACTTTTTACTAAAAAGGTTAATGGTGAATCATTTGTGTGCCAAATTTATGTGGACACTACTGGAATCCACTTCTTTGTCGTCCGCCATGGTGGACGGCAAAGGCATGGATCACAGACGGCAAACTCCTTTGCCGTCCACCAGCAGACGGCAAACCGTCCGTCTGAACACGTGCCAGCAAGGCCTTCTTTGTCGTCCGCTTCCTAGAAACGGACGGCAAAGGATTGTGCCATCCGCCGTTGGTGGCCAGCAGACGGCAATGATTGTGGATGGCAGTGAGGTGGGGTGAGAGCCGTTAGGGGTTAACAGTGTGCTTTGCGATCAGCCAACGGACGACAAAGAGGCTACGGTCTTTGCCGTCCGCTGGCAGACGGAAAAGTGCTCAAACATGCCAGTCCCAGGAATCACAGGTGTCTACCATGTGGCATGTTTGCCGTCAGCTAGCTGATGGCAAAGAGCCTGTACAGCCCTATTTTTAATTTAATTCATTCAATTTGACAACAATTCACAGATATACACAGATATACATATATACACAACAAGCATATCCAACACACAAGTTTCATCATATATACATACATAACCAACACATATATAGTTCCATGCATCCTTACATATTACAAAAGTTTCACATTGTTCATCCAACACCGTTATCCATCCATCCATATATATAACAAGTTCCAACCATGCAAGTTCATTGATACAAAATAAAAGCACAAATGGAAAAGAAGCACTCCATCCATGCAAGCTTCCATGAATTAAATCAAATCTGCAAAATGATAAACAAGATGTTAGAAGAAGAAGAAGAAAATGAAGAAGAAGAAGAAGACTATAAGAAGTAAGCATACTTAAGTAAAATGGAGCTAACCTAGAATAAAATGAAGAAGAAGAAGAAGAAGAAGAAGAAGACTAGAAGAATACTAGAAGAATAAGAAGAAGAAGACTATAAGCTTATTATGTAAACTTGGTCATTTTGAGCTAACATAAGTAATTTTGGAGTTAACCTATAGGAAACTAAGTATATTAGAGCTAACTTATGTCATTTCGGAGAAGAAGAAGAAGAAGAAGAAGAAGAAGAAGAAGAAGAAGAAGAAGAAGAAGAAGAAGAAGAAGAAGAAGAAGAAGAACAAGAAGAAGAAGAAGAAGACTATAAGCTTATCGTGTAAACTTGGTCATTTTGTGCTAACATAAGTAATTTTGGAGCTAACCTATAGGAAACTAAGCATAATAGAGATAACTTAGCATATTAGAGCCAACTTAGGTAAAATGGAGCCAACCTAGCTAATTATGCCATCTTTGAGTGAACTAAGCATATTAGAGCTAACTTAGAGCTAACTTATGTCGTTTTGGAGAAGAAGAAGAAGAAGAAGAAGAAGAAGAAGAAGAAGAAGAAGAAGAAGAAGAAGAAGAAGAAGAAGAAGAAGAAGAAGACTATAAGCTTATTATGTAAACTTGGTCATTCTGTGCTAACATAAGTAATTTTGGAGCTAACCTATAGGAAACTAAGCATAGTAGAGATAACTTAGCATATTAGAGCTAACATATGTAACTAAGCATACTAGAGCTAAAATAGGTAACTAAGCATATTAGAGCTAACTTAGAGCTAACTTATGTCATTTCGGAGGAAACAAACCTAAGTATATATAGATCATTTTGGAGATTTGACATACCTCACATAGTTCAGTTCTCATTGTTCTTCTCCTTCTCCTTCCTCAGCCTGATGCACCAAGAGCGGCGAGGCGGTGGAGGCAGTGGGATGTAGTATTCTACCACAATTGGCATGGTCATGTCGCCCAGCTGTGAGACCGCCAGTGCCACCACCGGCGCGAGGTCATTGTCAGGCACCACCACCATCACGAGGCCATCTTTAGGAAGGACAGGCGCGACCATCTCTAGGTCATCCTCAGCCACCACCAACTCTTGCCCATGGTCAGCCACCACCATCTCTTGCCCTTGGTCAGCCACCACCATTTCTAGGTCATCCTCAACCTAATGCTCACTCTGCTCCTCTTCTTCCCCGCCACTCCAATTCAGATCATCCTCCTTGTTGTCTTTACTGCAGCCAGAATCCCTGCTGCTTTGGCTGTAGCAAGCGTTGCTGCTACTTTGGCTGTAGCCAATGTCACTGCTGCTGCTCTCATTACCTATCCAAATGCAACAATGACCGTTAATAATCGATGCGAGACAAATCTAAATGTAGAGGAATAAGAAGAGGCAAAACATACTGGCATCATCGTCGTCAGCGTAGCGCATGCGACACATAGTCGCGTTGAACACCTTCATGATGAGCATGGTGGCGTCGTCGTCGTACCTGAAGAGAAGGAAGTACCCCAGCCGCAGGTCCTAGGCACAGTAGAACTTCTCCCAGCCATGACACAAGTACATGTGGCCCTCCTTGATCACCAACTCCACGTCCCACAACCTGCGAAACCCGTTGCCGGCTTGTCACAGCTTCACATTATTTGGCGGATCTTCACCCAGCATGTTCATAAAAGTGTCAGGCAGCCTCTGCAGTTTGGTACAATGAGTGATGTAGCAAATAACAGAGTTATCATAATGAGATGGGTGAAGGGGAGATCTCTCCTTTTATATACCTGCCTCATGGATGATACTGAAGTCCCAAGTATGATACCAAAGAACTCGGAAGCATCCAACTCGTACTGCAGTGTGGCAGAGCAGAGCCTGCGGTGGCGGCTTCCCCCCATCTCTGATAAGCAGCAGAAGAGACCAATTAGTACCCTTACAACATTATCATACAACATTATAACATAAGAAATTTTGAGCAGAAGATAATCAACTACACCGAGTTATCATTTCTCATTCAAAAAACAATGCACTTGTGGACATATGATGGCTCTAGTTGATTTTATTAGTAGCACTAGTCGTCAAAAATGTTGAATTTAGTTGAATTTCATATAATAACTAATTTAACTTCTTTTGTTCAGCAAACTAGGCAACTAGCTAGCAGTATAAAAACATTCAACTAAAGAAAAGAAAGAAACTGCAAAACGTGGCGGAACCCTAAATAAGAAAGTATAAAAATGTGTCTTTTTGTTCTTCTTCCCCTCTTCTTCTTTTTTCCTCCTTTTCCTTTTCTTCTTATTCCTCTTCTTCCTTTTTTTTCTTCTTCTTCTCCTTCTTCTTCTTCTTCTTCTTCTTCTTCTTCTTCTTCTTCTTCTTCTTCTTCTTCTTCTTCTTCTTCTTCTTCTTCTTCTTCTTCTTCTCCTCCTCCTCTTCTTCTTCCTTTCCCTTTTTTATTTTCCCTTTTTTTCCTTCTTCTTTTCTAATATGTAAACTATCTAAAACTATTTATTATCTAAAACTATATCTAATATCTAAAACAGAAAAGAAAGAAACTGCAAAATGTGTCGGAACCCTAAATAAGAAACTATCTTCTTCTTCTTCTTCTTCTTCTTCTTCTTCTTCTTCTTCTTCTTCTTCTTCTTCTTCTTCTTCTTCTTCTTCTTCTTCTTCTTCTTTTCTTTCTTCTTCTTCTTCTTCTTCTTCTTCTTCTTCTTCTTCTTCTTCTTCTTCTTTCTTCTTCTTCTCCCTCCTCCTCTTCCTCCCTCCTCCTCCTCCTTCTACTCTTCTTCTTCTTCTAAATTAAAACTAAAACAAATCTAAAATAAACTAAACTAAAAATAAAACTAAAACTAAAATGGAACCAAAACTAAAGTAAAACTATAACTAAAATGAAAACTAAATTAACTTAAAAAATCTAAAATAAACTAAACTAAAAAAGGGGGGAAAGATTACTCACCGGTGGGTCGGGGTGGCCGGTGGAGGGGGAGGCCGCGGCGGTTGGGGCGGCGGCGGCCCATGAAGGGGGAGGCCGCGGCGGGTGGGGACGGCGGTGGCCCGGTGGAGGGGGGCGACGGTGGCGGATGGGGGGGCGGCGACCCGGTGAAGGGGGGCCGTGGCGGCCCGGTGGAGGGGGCAGCCGCTGCAAGCGACGGACGAGGGGCGAGGGGACGGCGGCGGTAGGTGGGGCGACGGGGCCAAGGGCGGCGGGTGGTGAGGCAACGGGGCGAGGGGCGGCGGCGGGCGATGGGGCGACGGGGCAAGAGGGCGGCGGGTGGTGGGGACGGCGGTGGTCTCGTCGGGGAGGCGCGCAGACAGAAAGAGAGAGAGAGAGAGAGAGAGAGAGAGAGAGAGAGAGAGAGAGAGAGAGAGAGAGAGAGAGGAAGGGACGGGGTGGGGGCAGCCGTTAGTTAGGTTAATCCCTTTGTCGTCCGCCCCCTTTGTGGTCCGCTAGCGGACGATAAAGAGTTGGCCTTTAGTTTTTTTAGGTGCTCGTTAGTGGGGCCCACCTCCCTCTTTTCCATCCGCTAGCCGACGGCAAAGAATCTTTGCCGTCAGCCAGCTGACGACAGAGATTTGGCCGATGGCAAATACCTTCTTTGCCATCAGCCAGTTCTTTGTCGTCCGTTTTATGTAAGCGGATGGCAAAGACCTTCTTTGTCGTCAGCCAGCTGACGACACAGAACTGGCAGACGGCAAATAACTGGATTCCAGTAGTGGGATGATATTATATTTGTTTCAACTAACCCTCATTTTAGTGAAAAGTTTGGAAGGATAATGTCGAAGAAGTTTGAGATGTCTATGATGAGTGAACTCAAGTTCTTTCTTGGTTTGCAAATCAAGCAAACTAAGGAGGGTACCTTTCTTTCCCAAACAAAGTATACCAAGGACTTATTCAAGAAGTTTAACATGCAAGAATGCAAAGGTATGAATACACCCATGCCTACTAGTGGACATCTTGACCTGACAAAGGATGGTGAACCGGTTGACCAAAAGGTTTACCACTCTATGATTGGTTCACTGTTATATCTATGTGCCTCCCGTCCCGATATTATGCTAAGTGTGTGCATGTGTGCACGATATCAAGCGCCCCCCAAAGAATGTCATCTTAAGGATGTGAAAAGGACAGTGAGATACTTAATTCACACACCAAAATTTGGCATTTGGTACTATAAAAGGTCTTCTTTTGATTTTGTTGGCTACTCCAATTCGGACTATGCCGGTGACAAGGTTGATAGAAAGTCTACTTCGGGAACTTGCCAATTTCTTGGTAGATCTCTTGTGTCTTGGTCCTCCAAGAAACAAAACTCGGTATCCTTATCTACCGCTGAAGTGGAATACATTACCGCCGGGTCATGTTGTGCTCAGTTACTTTGGATGATCCAAACTCTTAAAGATTATGGGATACATGTGAAACATGTTCCATTGCTTTGTGACAATGGAAGTGCTATTAATATTGTTCATAATCTCGTGCAACATTCTCGAACTAAGCATATTGAAGTTCGACATCATTTCATTCGAGATCATGTTGCTAAAGGAGATATTGATCTTAAACATGCTCGTACCGATAAACAATTGGCAGATATATTTACCAAACCGCTTGATGAGAAAGTATTTTGCCGTTTGAGAGGTGAATTGAACATCATTGATGCCTCAAACTTGGATTAGAAACTCCATTTGGATGCATGCAAGGCATGAGCCTATCTATGACTATTCCTTGATATTTCTCTTATGATGACGATCATATTTCTTGGATCTATACTTGTACCCTTGCATGTTATCTAACCCTTGTAGGTACTTGGATAAGCCCAATTCTATGAAATTGCAACTCACTCACATCCTAAGCAATCTCTACATCACCAAATCTCTACAGTATGGTGGTTGAAGACAAGGACGCATGAATCCTTTCAACATATCCTTTGGCAATTTCTATATATCAAATCTCACTTGATATCAAATTTCATGATTGTCATTTTGGATACACAAGTGCTCTTCCTTGCAAAACTAACCCATGTAGGTAGATGAACTCAAACTACAAGCGGTGCTCCAACTCTTGATGAACTACATCAACCTTGAGCATCCTACACAAGTTCAACTACATGATCAAGATCAACACCACCACCAAGGTATGTTATTCCATCTTAGAGAAGCTTTACCCCAAGTCATGGGTCAAAGCAACTCAAAAAGATGTGAATACATCAAAGTGCTTAAACGAAAAATGGCAAACCCATTTTGAGCTTAAACGATGAGTATGACCTATGATCAAGTGACTTCACTTGACTCCTAAGTCAATATACTCTAACATAGGTGACTTTGTCGCCGACCAATTCTAGATGAAGTTCTCTAGTGTTTCTCTGTGTTCTTGCATTCGTCTCTTGCATGTTTTTTCCCCTTTCAAAAAAAACTTCATCAGATTTCCTTTATTTTCTCTGTTATTTTCTACCTTTCCTGCATCTAATTCATTGCAAATTCTTTAGATAATTCCTTGCAAATCTTTGTGAGATCTTATTTTCCTAGTGAGCTGAGATGACAAAAAATTTCCTCTGTGTTGAACTCGGCCTCACTGATCTTTGCCTATCGGCTAGACCGAACCAACTCGGTGTCATTGATGTAAAAGAATCGGCGTTACCGATTTCACTACTGAGAAAACATTTTGCCATTGCAATTGTCATTTCATCTCCAGCTCCACTCGATGATTCTTATCCTCTACCCACATCACAATCTACATGATGCTTTGTCGTGTGACTCAAGGACCAAACCTGTTTGACTCATGCTCTAGAAGATCCCTTCTTGGAAATTGATGTCAAAGGGGGGGAGAGAGATCACATCAAAGCTTACCTTGTGGGAAAAAGAGACCCTATGGGAGAGAGAGACATCTTAGCTTTCCCAGATGCTTGGTGTCCAAAGAGGAGAGAGTCACATGTCTTTAAGAGGGGAAAGACATGTCAGGAGATGTTTCTTTGTGTCTTTGCTCTGATTTTCTATTACCCTATCTTCTCCCATTATCCAATATCAGATTCAGGGGGAGAAAGAGTTCATACCTTAGGGAATAAAATCTTTGGAATTCATTGCATATCTTTATTACTTGGGGACATGTCTATATCCAAATAGAGTACTAAGTACTCACTCACTACATGTCATCCCAGTCTTGGTACTCTTGTGGTTTCCTGTTCTTGCTCTGATTAATAGATGTTCTTGTGTTATCTAACCCTGTTTTCTCAGGTTCATCTCTTCCAAAGTCAGCTCAAGACCACAAGGTAAGTATATGCATCACACTCATGTGCATGATGATCTCTTGCTGATGTACATATTGTTTGCAAGAAGGACTCATGAACATGAAGGTACATTTTTGCATTTCACATCATTTTCTCTGATGCATATAAAAAAAGATACATGTAACTCATTGCTTGCTCTGACATGCTTATGCATCCACATGCTTTCATAATCTATCTTCACATGATTACATACATGTAGGGGGAGCTAATGCATGTTACATGTCTTTCCAAAGCTTTACTTGTTACTCTTCATATCTTTATCTAAAGCTTTGATGTATGTTGTCATCAATTACCAAAAAGGGGGAGATTGAAAGCACAAGTGATACATGTGTGATTTTGGTAATTAATGTCAACATATCTCTTGTTGGACTAATACTTTTATCTAGTATATTTCAGATGAGTTCAACATTGGAGTGGCAGGACAAGAGGATGTGGAACCCCTTCTAGATGCTAAGGACAAACATTGGCAAAAGCTAAAGACTCTTCTTTTCATTTTAGTGATCCAAGATCACATTGAGTCCATAGGAAAAGCCAATACTATTAAAAGTGAATGAGGTGTTGCTTAATGGCTTGCTTGCTCAAAGTGCTTAGTGATATGCTCCAAAGCCCTAAATCACTTTCTCATTTCCACATATGTCCAAAACCTAAAGTCAAACTCGGCCCCACCAATTTGATTCATCCGGAGCCACCGAGTTCATTGACATAGCCACTGCCAAAAACCCTAATCAGTTCGGTCTCACCGATGGGTTCTCGGTCTCACCGAGATGGCCCTGCAAACTCTCTGTTGCCTATTGCAATTATTTCAGTCTCATCGAGATATGTAGTAGGTCCCACCGAGTTTGCTTGACCAAGTCTCTATTTTTTTATTATTGAAATCGGTCTCGCCGAGTTCATGCAATCGGTCTCATCGAGATGAGGTTTTGCCCTAACCCTAGCACATCGGTCCCATCGAGTTGACCTTGTCGGTCCCATCGAAAGCTATAACATTCACATTTTGAACCAGATCGGTCTGACCGAGTTTCACTATTCGGTCCCACCGAGTTTGGTAAATTGTGTGTAACGACTAGATTTTGTGTGGAGGCTATATATACCCTCCACCCCCTTCTCCATTCATGAGAGAACCATCAGAACGTGCCTACACTTCCACTACTCATTTTCTGAGAGAGAACCACCTACTCATGTGTTGAGCCCTGTAACACCCCGGATGTAACTTTCCATAACTACAACTCCAACTCTTGCCTTTTCCGGAGATGCGTTATGATATCTCCTTCATGGTTGGGTTTTTGTCTTCTGTTTTGCATTTTGTTCATGTCAGGCATTTCATCTCATAGCATCATGGCATTGCATCAGCATTGTTTTCTTAAAACTCGCACCCGTTCGTAGTTACCGCGTTCCCCTTGCCTCCTTTGACCGTTCTGAGACCAACCACCCCCTTGCACATGATCGGCTTATTTCTCTGCACAGCGCATAGACCCCTCGCGCGCGTCCGAAACCATCTTCTGAACCCGACCCGCTCAGTCATCACCGTTGGATTCGTATCATCCCCAAACATCCGAAAAACATCTGCGTTTATTTGTTGGACTCCCCTAAGCCATTTATCTTCGACCGTCCGATTACGATCGGAGGGTAGAGATAATCCCTAACCTAACCTAACCCACTCACTATATATATTTGTCTAACCTGAGACCAAATCCCCAATTTCTAGGGATCCTCCTAGCTGCTGCCGCCACTCCTCTTGTCTCCTCCCACCTCGGGTTCTTCCCCGATCCAAATCCTCCCTCAAATTTCCAACCGGACCAACCACTCGTCGCCGCCCAAATTCCACCCGTAGGCAGCCAGCCACATCCTCATCGGGATCCCTCCCGATCCGCCCAACCAAATCAGCTGCCTTGCGGCGCCCTTGCCCTCAAGCTCCAACGGGATCCGCGCCCCTGGATCCCCTGCTTCGAGCACCTCCTCGAGCCCGACCATGCGCGCCCTCAAGCCCCTGCCACGGGCACCCGCGCAAGAAGCAGCAGTTCCCGCGTCTCCGGCGAGTCGGCGACCACGAGATAAGCCCCGCCGCCCTTCTCCTCCTCCTGTGGTTTCTCGGCCTTCCTCGTCCTCCTCCCTTTATTGTCTCTCCTAGCCACTCACCCTCTTGTTCCTCGCTGTCAGGAGACGCCATGGCCGCCCCTTGGTGCTTCACGTCACGCCCGGCCATCATCCCCAACGCCGGCGAGTTCCTGTTGCTTCCAGTACACCTCTTAATGATTCTTTATTTTATTTTTGAGAAATCTTAACAGTCTTGCTAAGTATCAGTCGGCTGAGACTTCGCTAAGTCACACTCGGTGTTATAATCGTGAGATCTTACATTAGGATCCGTGTAAAATTTTCTGTTCAGTGTTTTCTTTTTCTCTCTTGCATGTTATGTCACTTGATTGAGACTTGGTTAAATCTCAGTCGAATGAGATCTAGAAGAGCAACTAATTAACGAGCGCTCCTTTGGGAGCCTCGCAACCATCAGCTCCACTTGGCGCGCTCTCAGTCATTCGCCACGCGTCGCGCTCTGGACACTCCCTCTGAATTTTGTTTTTTATTTTTACGCACACGTTTTCGGATTTTTAAACGATTTTTTTTCGGTTTTCCACAGCCTTCATTAGGTTTTCGACCAAAAAAGTTTTTGAAAAAAAAATTGCACAAAAACACATTTTTTTTTCTTTTGCGAGAGTCACGGTTTTGCTTCCGCAAGAGGCACGGTTTTGCTTTCGCGAGAGTCATGGCCGTGCCTCTCGGAAATAAAAAAAATGCATTTCTACTTTTTTTTCCTTTCGCGAGAGTCATGGTTTTGCTTCCGCGAGAGGCACGCTTGTGCTTTCGCGAGAGTCATGGTTGTGCCTCTCGGAAACGAAAAAAACGTGTTTTCTAGGTTTTTTTCGTGAGAGTCACGGTTTTGCTTCCACGAGAGGCACGGTCGCGAGAGTCACGGCCGTGCCTCCTCAGAAATGAAAAAACGCGTTTTCTGTTTTTTTTCTTTCGCTAGAGTCACGGTTTTGCTTCCGTGAGAGGCTTTTGCGAGAGTCACGGCCGTGCCTCCTCGGAAACGAAAAAAACACGTTTTTTTCCTTTCGCGAGAGTCACGGGTTTGCTTCTGCGAGAGGCACGATTGTGATTTCGTCAGAGGCAGGAAAAAACCCGTGCTTTCGATTCGGTTTTTTCGTCCTTTTTTTCGTGAAAAAAAGTTCGTCAAAACCTATCAACATGGGATCTAGTTTTGAAGATCTCGACTCGAGGAATACGACGGCGAAAGCGATTCGAGATTTGGACGCACGATTTAAGAGATAAAACGTGTTGAATAAGCGGATCTACGTAAAAAAGAGAAACTCCCAGGTTGTGACAAGTGGCGCACATGCAGCGCGCCACTTGTCGCAACCTGAGAAAGTTGAAGTGATCTTCGTAATAAGTACTCCTTAACTAGTGATTTGGGAGACACATCCAAATCTTAGTTGTTCGTTAATGAAATTGGGGAGGAATCGTTTCCTTACAAAACCAACTGATTTTAAAGCCCAAGCTAGCCCAACTAAACCATATTCAAGCCAGGCCATGCTGAAGCAGTGGACAGGCTAGCCCAGCCCGGGAAGTTTCCCGAGGCCGCTGGAGCCTGGAGCGAGCAAAACCGAACGCAACCTGCTGTTCTGAATTCTACTGGAACAGCCGTCAAGTTCAGAAAAACTTGCAAAAGGAAAGAAGGTTCTCAATCCGAACCGGAGCTGTGGAAGCGAAGACTTGGAGAGTACAAAAGGCAGAGGCACAAATGGTGGGCTTCCTCCGGGCCTTCACCGCCGCATCCGCCGTGCCAGCAGCAGCCGTCGCCGCGGTCGCCCTCTCCTCCTCCTCCCCCTCTCGCTCCCCCTCTTCCAGGCTCCGCTTCCCCCTGCCTCCCTCCCTCTCCGCGTTCGCCGCCTCCTCGGCCTCCTCTTCCCCCGTGCGCGCGCCGACCGCCGCCCCTCCGATGGCCGCCGCCGCCACTGCCGATCTCTCTGCTCCCGACAAGGTTGGGCCGTGTCCTTATTCGATTTCCCTATGTGCTTGCCTCGCCTAGGGTCTTGCCTTTTGGTCTTATGTCTGCTTCCTCGTGTTTTGCAGGGCACCGCGCTTCCGGAGCTCACGGTAAGCTCCCCAAACAACTCAGGACATCATTTTGTTTTCCTTATTAGTCTGGCTGTGATTCTACTAGGGCAGGAAGGTAATTGGGAGGGCCGTACTAGTTATTGAGAGATTGCGTAACCGATTCAGTTGGTGCTTGAGATGTAGGCAATTCAGTTTAAAGAACATCGCTCTGGCCTCTAGGTCTAAATTATTTCGCCCCACGGTAAGCTGCTCGATGACGAGTGCTTGCAGTTGGTTTCCCAAGGATGCGTTGAACTCGCTTTCCCCTTTCTAGTATCCTTAGTAGTTTCAGTATGGGAACTTTGTATTTCCGTTATGTCAAAGTAATGGAAAGGGGTTATGCCCGGTTCAAAAAAAAAAAGCTTTATTGCCTGGGTAAACTGTTGTTGTCATTGGTTGGTGCTTTGCAGTTCTTCCTGGGCTGCTTATATATGACCATATTGGGAATTACAGCTATCAAGCAATTATTTAGCTTTTAGTGTGTTTGCATCAAAAAATAGCTTTTAGCATGTTGAATGTAATGGTTTTCCTTGTGGTGGAGGCTTGCTGTATTAGTTAATCAAAAGACTGTTGTGTTCACTTCTGTTTCATTGTTGACATCTTGCTCCTTAATTGTAGGGTACAGTGGTAGGGAATTTTAAATGGACAAATATTTCTTAATTGTACATGACCTGTAAAGATTGGATATAATTAATGGCAAATGTTAAAACTCTGATGTCATATTTTTAGCATTTGCCAGCTAACGTCCAGATTTGCCATGTGAAAACAGATAAATTTGCCATGCTGTTTGTGTAAGATTTGCCATACTCTAAAGTGAAAATTGCCATGTAGCGTGAAAATTTGCCATGCTACAGCGAGTAATTGGCTAATTGCCATGCTGCAGTGGAGTACCTGAGGGTGTCAGATCTTTACCCCTAAAAATCTGACGTCAGATGTATACTGAAATCCATAAATTTTGACCTAATTATCAAAATGCAGCAAATGCTGACATGATGATTCTTGAACTAGACATACGAACTATACAGAACCCGATCCCCAAGGTTTCCGTTTTGAATTTCTTGAGATGAGGTGCTATACTGCTACACCATATTTCTGAAGATCAATGTTTTTAGCAGTCATGACTTCATAACATACTGTAATTTCATCAAGCCAAGTTTTATTGTGCGACTGTAAGTTCTGTTACAAAATGAACATTTCGTAAGTCAGGAAATAAGGTGCATTGTCTAGAAAATTGCTGCCACATGGTTTTTTTCTCTCTCACAAAACTGGGGTTGTTTCGTTCTAATAAGACTCGTGTGTTTGAGGTTGACTCAGGAAATAAGTTGCACTGTTTGAAAACTCACTCTAGATAAAACCACAGAAGTTATTGTTTTGGAACTAATATTGAAATGGTCTCCCTGAAACTATACTTTTCACTTTAGCAACAAGCTTCCTTATACATTACCAAGGGAAAAGTAACAAGGCCTGCACATTTCTTCAAGATGTCAGTTTGATTTCTCAGTGCAAACACTTATTTAACAGTCTAATCTTTTTGTATGGCTGAAGACCGAATTCATGGTGGACATGAAATGTGAGGGCTGTGTCACAGCAGTGAAAAATAAGCTTCAAACACTTGAAGGTACAAATTTCTTAGTGCTCTATTGTATATGATCATGTGCATGCCTTCTCTTTCAACCATTTCCTGTTGGTTTTAAAAACTGTCTCTTACTACAGGAATACAGAACATCGAAGTGGATTTCAATAACCAGGTAGTTAGAGTTCGTGGGTCTCTCCCAGTGAAGCTAATGTTGGATGCTCTGCGTCAAACAGGACGAGATGCACGTCTGATTGGGCAAGGGAACCCAGATGGTTTGTGTTAATTTCTTTATCATTAGCATGATTTCCCCTCTAAAATCTTTCATATCAGCCTACTAACACAGATATTACTGTAAAATCTCTAATGCTCTGTCGTGGAGTGTAGAAATCAGTGCTTTTTAAATTTCGATACTAGGCTTTCATTCCTACAACTGTGTAGCCATTTGTAGCTTTGGTCCTTAAATAACTAACAGATGTGTAGAATTCTGAAGATCTTCACTTTTATTGTGATGCTATTCTAGATACATCTTGAAAATGCTTTTAAGCTGCAACATGCGCTGCTGAACTCATTCTGTTATCTGGCAAAGCATTAATTAAACTTTTGCATTGGCAAATGCTATTGTAGATCAATCGTCTGATTGCTGGCATGTTTAGTTTGTGTTCTGCACATCTGCTTTATATGCGAACTAATTGTTTGCCTTAACATTTGCAGATTTCCTAGTTTCTGCTGCCGTGGCTGAGTTCAAAGGGCCAGTTATATTTGGTGTTGTTCGTCTAGCCCAAGTTAACATGGAATTGGCTAGAGTTGAGGCTACTTTTAGTGGTCTATCACCTGGTAAACATGGATGGTCAATAAATGAATTTGGGGATTTGACAAAAGGTGCAGAAAGTACTGGCAAAGTATACAATCCACAGGATTATCTATCTGATAAGGTAATATTCCAACGCTTAGTCACTGCAGCGGTTGATAAATTATGTACCTATGACATGGGATGAATGGATATGCCTTGGGGTCCTCACCTGTTATTTCAACTTCCAAAGCAAAAGATTATAACAGAAAGCTAATCCTTGGGGTCCATTCTTTTTTATATTGTAGTATTACTACCTCCGTCCTGGTTTATTGGTCCTCATTGTATTCCGTGCTAAATTTTGACCATAAATTTATCTAACAAAATGTCCATGCATGTCATAAAAATTATATCATTAAAAACTATGATCAAATACGAATCCAACAATATAATTTTTGTTGACATGCATTAACATTTTGTTAGTCAACTTTTTGGTCAAAATTTGGCACAGAATACAATGGGGACCAATAAACCAGGACGGAGGTAGTACAATTTAGAAAGTCATGCGTTCTCAGAGAAGATAGTGGTGTCCATACTCCATAGCTTCTTACATCCACATTACGTCTTCTCTGACAGTTCTATCCCATATCTCATGCAGTTGCTTTCAACAAAATAAAATCTTCTAGGTCGGGCACAGTTGTATACTGTAATCTTTTAGGTGTCTATTATTCAAAACGTTTATTAATACGCCAGACAAATTGAATAAACTGAGTTAGTTTCTCATTGTAAGGCATATTGTTTTGCAGTTGTAATGCAGTTCTTCATACTTGCTCAGTTTGTATACCATCCTGCTATAGTAATGCAGTACGAGTCTGGAAATAAATTATTGAAAAATATTTTCAACTTCGGGTTGCACAAACAAGATAAATGTGTTGGTCTAAAACAGCAAACAGCAGCCACACTATTCAGCTCCACTTTTTGTTTTGTGCAACTCACAAATGAAAGCACTTTCCCATGAAAATCTGCAGATTCGTAGTGTATTCCACATGATTTTTTTTTGGTTGCGATTCTTTTGAAACCTGTATCACTTTTGTTTAGTAATAAAGAGATCACTTGGGCTCTGGAGCCAAAATCACCTATCGCTAGACTAGACCTGTTACTTATGTTTCCTTTTACAGGTCCACTTGGGCTCCACAGCCAAAATCACCTATTGCTAGACTAGATCTGTTATGTTTCCTTTTACAGGTCCTTTTGATCTAGTATGCAGAAAGCATTCATTGCATCTTCAATACAATGACCAGATTCACCAAACTAAATAGCTGCAAATATTGACACACTGGCGTTCCTGCCTTCTTCTGTATATATGCTGTAGCGCACATATGCTGTCAGAACATAACAGATCAGAATTGAACAACTGTAGCTCACCTCACTTCTTTCGTTAGATCTGTTGTATGATTTTACAGTGCATATATACCTGGTGAAAATGACAATTGATTGCAAAGTGAAGGCCAGGGTATGTGTAGCTGAGATTTGATGAATTTGAGCACTGGTGGGTAGTAACCATCCTGTTTTTGCCGAGTGTTCGATCCTTTAAATTGTTCTCTAAAATCGTTGGTAAAACTGAAAGACCGACTTCACTTAATATTGATTTCGACAGTACTGTTGTTTTGAACAATAGAGGTTCAGCAGCAAGTTAAGATGGCATGCACTTTTTATGAAACAGCTCCTTGGTGACCTGGGAACACTAGAAGCTGGAGAAAGAGAAGCCCAGTTTTCAGGATCAAAAGAGAAACTGAAAGTTGTCGACTTGATCGGTCGCTCTATTGCGCTGTATGCAACCGAGGACAGATCAGACGCGGGCCTTGCAGCTGCCGTTGTCGCGAGAAGTGCGGGTGTTGGGGAGAACTACAAGAAACTCTGCACATGCGACGGTGTCACCATTTGGGAATCGAGCTAAATTCGCCGCGATGGAGTTTTCCGCACCGCTGGGTCACCCCCAATATGTTGTACACACACAAATTATGTAAAAACAATCAACCATTTACTGAACATTTGGAATAAGCGTGAATACATTTGTGGAATAAAAGCTTGTTTTGAGTTGGAGCTTCACAACATCTTTCTTCCGGCAAGTGCTGCTCCTGTGCTGCTGGCTGCTGCTACGCAACTGATTCATCAACCTCGCTTACCAAGGGGCCAGGGCACAGCTGCTTCTGCTCCCAGACCCTCTGACTAATGCGGAACAACGATACAGTACTAGGGGAAAAGCTCACATTGGCGGCAGCCATGTGAGGACCAGGGGGCTCCGGACTACGTGAACGCCGTCGCTCCATGACAGGGCACCGTACTCGGGTGTCTTCTGAGCGGCCTTGGTCCTCACTGTAACCTTGTATGCGAGCTTCTGGTTTGCGCTGCTGAAGTGCAGGGTGCTCGGCTCGACGATGACGTCCGCGCCTTTGAACTTTGTGACCTTGACATGGTACGTCGATGACGGAGGACCGACGTTTGTCACGGTGCGGTGCACTGCCAGCGGGGTGGACGGCTGATCGGTGAAGACGGCGGAGATGGCCGGGTAGTTGAGGTCGCCGGGCGAACTGAAGCTGCCCTTGCATGTCATGTTGGAGTTCTTGGTGAAGCCCTTGAGCTGCGTCGGCGTCAGGTTCTGCGTGCAGAGGAACTCCAGGTACTCGTTCTGGCCAATGTCGTAGACCAGGCCTGGGTTGAGCGCTCGCACCGGGTGTATGTGGCCGGCCCCGTGCTCGAACGGCGTGGACGCATCGCCAGTCGCCGCGTCCTTGAGCACGTGGTAGGTGTTGTCGTGGACGTACGCGGTGGTCATCAGCGCCGACTTGATCTGCGCTGGGCTCCAGTCCGGGTGGCTTGCCTTGAGCAGCGCGGCCACGCCGGCGACGTGCGGGCAGGACATGGACGTCCCTGAGAGGATGTTGAACCCGACCCGGCGGCGGTCGCTGGCCAGGCTCGACGGGCTGGCGTCGCCGCTCCATGCAGCCAGGATGTTCACGCCGGGCGCGATGAGGTCCGGCTTGAGGATCTCCAGAGTCAGGTAGTTTGGCCCCCGGGAGGAGAACGCGGCGACCACCGGCGACGGCCGGATCCCGAGCTTGGTTCCGGCGAAGCTGAGTGTCGCCGTCGGCTTTGGGGCCGTCATGGTGTACTTCTTTGCCGCCACGCCTTCAGATTCCCCAACGGCCACGGCTGGCAGGAGGTGGCTGTCGGCGACGAGCTCCTCGCCGTTGGCTGCAGTGTTGGCGAGGATCATGCCGATGCCACCCGCTTCCTTGACAACCTGGCCCTTCTGCACCCGAGGACTGATGCCGCGGTCGCATATCACGATCTTTCCGGCCACGGCGTTGGGCTCCAGTGTCCCCTCGAGGCACATGGACCTGGGGTTCGGGATGCTCGAGTTGCCGCCCATGTAGACCACCGGGTACTGCTGCCGAGGCGAAAGGTTCTGCCTGCCCTTGTAAAGCGAGACGCCTGTGATGTTGGCGCCGTTGCCGAACGTCACTGTTGCCGGGAAGTCACGGTCCATGGTGCTCGCGCCCACCGTGGTGATCCACGGCGACAGGTTCGTCAGGCTTATCGGGTCCGGGCCGGCGTTGCCGGCCGAGCAGGCGATGAACACGCCCATCTGCATGGCCCCAAACGACGCAATTGACAGGCTGTCGCGGTAGTAGGGGGAGGCCCCGCCGCCGAGGGAGATGGAGAGCACATCGACGCCGTCCGACACGGCGCGGTCGACGGCCGCGAGGATGTCGGAGCTGAAGCAGCCGCCGGTCCAGCACACCTTGTACGCCGCGACGCGTGCGCGGGGCGCCATGCCACGGGCGACGCCGCGCGCGTAGCCGAAGAGGCCGGCGTCAGGCACGGGCGAGCCCGCGGCGGTGGCGGCGGTGTGCGTGCCGTGGCCGTCCTGGTCGCGCGGGGACTTGAGCTCGGTGGTCTCGTTGATGGGGCCCGAGGAGGCCTCGTAGCCGTTGTAGAAGATGCGCGCGCCGATGATCTTGCGGTTGCAGTCGGCCGTGGTGAAGCCGCGGCCGGTCTGGCACAGGCCTTTCCACTTGGCCGGCACGGGGCCGAGCCCCTTGTCGCTGAAGCTGGGGCTCTCGGGCCATATGCCGGTGTCGAGCACGCCGACGACGACGTCGTGGTCGGCGAGGCCGGAGGCCCAGATTCTGTTGCTGACCTCCGGGCCAATGCCCAAGAAGTCGGGGCTCCTGGTGGTGTGCAGCTGCAGGACCGTCTCCGGGAGCACGGCCAGCACGCCGGCCGCCTCGGCCATCCGCTCGGCCTCGTCCTCGTCGAGGCGAGCCGCGAAGCCATGGAAGGCCGTCTCGTAGTTGTAGACGATCCTCGCGTAAGCATCCTCCTCCTCCTCAGCTTCGATCTGCGCAGAGCTCACGGACTTGACCGTGGAGGCGTACCACTCGTGATGAAAATCGAACGAGCTCGGCTTCTCCGACGCGGCCATGTGGACGATGTAAGTCTTGGGGCCTCCCGCGCACGCAGAAATGCTCGCTTGGAGTAGAAGCACGAGCACCAGGCACAGCGACGGAGCCGTCCATCTCGCGCCGCGAGGATCCATGGCGAAGAGGCGAGGCCGAGGGTGAGAGGAGAGCGAGTATGGCGAGCTCTGCTTGCTGCTTATGAACGCTCCAGCAGCCCAGCTTTCGTGTTCGGGGTGGTGAGCTGTGGGGTTGAACCGTTGAACAGTGAGACTGAAGAGCGGTAATAAAATGCGGTGGCTGCTTCTGCCCGCATTGAAGCGAATTCATTTGGCTGCGCGGTGACCCTGCGAGGAGAGCTGTTGGAGTAGGTTTGCTTGTCACACACCACATTCTTCCATTTCTCGGAGATATTTAAGGAGGGGCCCCTTGACACCCGTGTCTTCTTCCTCTGCCCCAGCTGCAAGGCGTCTCTCTGTTCCTCAAAGGAAGACATTAACGCGGCGGATCTACTACCGGCCAGCGGCAACGGGCAGTAGGTTAGCGCATTGATTCGTCTCAGTGGACGGTTGCTCGGGTTCATGGGAGCGATTCATGTGCCACGTCTTTATGGCGCCACTGCTAACGGCAGGCAGTGGCACTGTATGCTTTGTACTGAGGGGAAAATTTGGTAATGACAAAATTGACAATGACACCACCTCCTTCAAGGAAAGGGATGCGACGCTTCTAATTATGTAGTATGTAAAAAGTTTCATCGGGAGCGTCGGATGAAGTATCTGACTTGACGGTACGGGCCATAAATTATTGGATGATGGACACTGGATCGTAGTGTCACATGAAAATCTGGCAGAAGTACAGAGCAGGATTTAGGTGTGCCTTAGATTGCACACGACACAGAATGTTTACAATCGTTCTCCAAACACAAAGTAAGGAAGCTAGGAATAAAGTTAATCCACATGAATCTTCTCTTAGTAAGACTAGCTTGGCCGGCATAAAGACGTGCCAATTGATTGGCTTCGCGCCATACATGAACCAAATCAAAACTCTGAAAACCACCAGAGATAGCTTCAATTTCCGTCAGGATGGAAGCAATTTCAGATCTTCCTTCACCCATGTTTTTCTGTTGAGAAATGCAATGCATAATTGGAAAGCTCTAGAGATATGAAGAACACTTCAAGAAACTTCTAGAATATCATGGAGTATTTCATGAGAAAGGATAAATATCCTGAAGAAGGTTCTAGAAGCTACATGAAAAACCATGTAGTGTGAAATATCTAGAAACTAGATTCTTGACATGAACACTCTAGAATAAACATTGGACATGCTTCATGGCAAACAACAGAGAAATCTAGAAATAAGATATTTGTATGGAGTTCTCTAGAATTGTGTTGTAGGGCTTGGATGGATGCCACTTGGCAAACATCTAACAGTGTTGTAATCCTATAAATAGGGGTGTCACCCCTCCCATGTGTGTAAGCAAGAAAGCAAGCAAGCTATGAAGTAAGAGCTACCAAGTGCGAGAGGTAAAGATTTCATAGTAGGTAGAGGTAGCCACAACTAAAGAGTTGTACAAGGTTTATAGTTATGATTATGAATAATAAAGGGTTGAGTTACCTTATCACAAGAGTGTGATATCCCAAATCTGTGAAGGTCCTCGAGAGTGCGGGTACTAGAGCCACCACACGCCGGGTTCTTACAGTTCATCTCAGAGCTGAGGTAGCCCTCAGATTTTAACAATTGGTATCGAGCAGGCGGTCATGGATCAAAGAGAAGAGTAAGAGGGAGTGTTGGGCACTTACATTGGTCGGTGAAGTCTCCGGTAAGGAGCGGGTGCTTACATTGATTGGAGTCACTAAGAGGCGCTGATGGGAGACTCTGTCAGAGCATAGTATGGGACTGTGAAGATTGCTAGTCTAGGACTAAGCGAAGGGCACAAGGCGTCAGTTGAGTTGGCAGATCTCATGAGCACAGAAGTTGCTTGAAGAGACTCAATAGCCACAACTATGGCTAGACAGACCCGCATGGAGTTGTATCTACAGGGCCATGACCTATGGGAGGTCATTGCAGGCACCGAAACTACTCCTCTAGAGAGTGCAGAAGCCTTGTGGAAGTGGCGCATCGAAGAAGGAAATACTATGTTCGGATTAAAGACCACCATTGAGGACCTAGTGGAGCATATTCGAGATGCGGAGACACCAAAGGTGGCTTGGGATACTTTGGCAAAGTTGTTCTCAAGAAAGAATGAGGTGCGACTACAGCTCTTAGAAAATGAGCTCATTGGTATCTCACAAGGCACTCTAAGCATTAGCCAGTACTTCACAAAAGTAAAGAATATTTGTCATGAGATATCCCAGCTTGATCCTGAAGAGAAGATAAGTGAGGCAAGGATGAGAAGGATCATTATCCATGACCTACTACCAGAGTACATGGGTTTATGGCCGCAATGAGAGGATGGACTACACAACCATCTTTGGTTGAGTTGGAGAATTTGTTGGCTAATCAGGAGGCGTTAGCTAAGGAGATGGGCGGGATCATCTTGAAAGAGGCAGATGAAGAGGAGGAGCTCTTTGTCAAAAGAAAGAAGAGTCCACTAAGAGGTCGAGAAGATGTGAAGGAGAAGTGGAAAATAAGTTAAAGGTGGTGCCCAAAGGAGAGCAACTACTCAGGGGGGGGGGGCTCAAAGAAGAAGATGAACATGACTTTAATAAAAGAAAGAAGATGAGGAAAGAAAGGCCATCTTGCTAGGGATTGTTGGCGTCCAAAGAAGCTCGGAAGAAAATGTGGCTACTACCATGAATGACGTCGTGGAGGAATGTCCATGTGAGGAAGAGTAGGATGCCGAGGAAGCAATTTGCATCGAGGATGAAGAAGTTTACTTCATGGAATACCTCACATCGTGTGGGCATCCATCAACTGGTGACGTGACCTATGAATAAACCAAAGGAAAATAAGAAGGGTGGGATGCATAAGGTCGCTTCTCCATAGAGGTGAACAATCAAGAACTCATTAGTGAATCTCTGGTCTTTGGTCATGATAGTGAAGAATACCCAGAAGTTCTCGCCAGTGGGAAAGAGGATACTAAGTTAAATGAGACAGAGCATGTACCCTCTAATGGTAACAAGTCACAAGAGCTAAAGCACAACAGACCTACAAATGGAGCATTGATTGATCAAAGAGATACACCGGTGCACGTCGAGGAGGAGGAGGAGGAGAACCTACAAGGTATGGATCCTCAATTCCTCATACACTCAAGGAGCTTGATATGATCAACATGGATTATATAGAGCATAAGGAGGAATTTTGGAGATCAAGGCCACCGAATATCAGGTACACTAATGTTGCACTTGCTCAAGTTATTTTACCATATGAAAATGAGTCAACAAATAAGCAAGTGTGGACAAAGGCGAAGAAGAAAAGTAAGTTGACAGGAAGTTGCATGACAGAAAACAATGGTGCAAACTAGTTGAAAGGAGAGTCCTATCCATGGCATCTAGAAAGTAACAAACTACGAAATGGCAGAGCCCATAAGATCCATGGACATTAACAAGGAGATGATCCACCAGACAAGTATTCATTGAGGGAAGTGTTGAGAAATGCAATGCATGCTTGGAAAGCTCTAGAAATATAACGAACACTTCAAGAAGCTTCTACAATATTATGGAGTATTTCATGAGAAAGGAGAAATATTTTGAAGAAGGTTTGACAAGGTACATGAATAACCATGATGGAGATATTTAGAGAAAACTCTAGAATTATGGAAATTCTAGAGTAAGATATTTTAGTGTAGTAGGAAATATCTAGAAACTAGATACTTGCCATGAACAATCTAGAATAAATATTGGGCATGGTTCATGGCAAATAGTAGAGAAATCTAGAAATAAGATATTTGTATGGAGTTCCCTAGAATTGTGGTGTAGGGCTTGGATGGATGCCACTTGGCAAACATCCAACGGTGTTGTAATCCAATAAATGGGGGTGCCACCCCTCCCATGTCTGTAAGCAAGAAAGCAAGCAATATATCATGAAGTAAGAGCTACCAAGAGAGAGGTAGAGATGTGATAGTAGGTTGTGACGCCCGGATAATTAAGCTACAGTAACCATCTACTAAGGATGCCACGTCACCATGATTACTGTTGTTAGTTTCGCGTTAGTTCGAACCGTTTCAAATTTAAAATTCTAAACAAGTCAAATGACAAAAGTTTTCAAAGGTCAAAACAAAAATGTTCGGGGGTTGCCAAATATTGCATAAGTAATTATGGTGTAGTGGGCACAATATTACAAAATACCTAAATGCCCTAAAATGAAATAAAACAGAAAGAAAATAAATAAAAGAAAGAAAATACAAAAGGGAAAAGCAAGCAGAAAAAAAAGAGAAAGACCCCCGGCTTCCCCTGGGCTTCGGCCCATTCCATCGCACCCGGCCGACCCAGGTGGCCCAGCTGCCACCTCCCCACCGTTGTCACCTTCTCCCCACGCCCCCCACTGTTCGTCCGACCACGCCCGCTGTCGCCGACGGACCAGCTCGCCGCCCCGCGCCGCTACAGGCCCCGGAGAGGATAAGGGCGCCGACGCTGCGCCCCCTCGGGCTCCCCTCCCCACTTGCCCCTCGCTCTCCCACTCACTCTCTTCCCCCCTTCCAGATCTGCGGCGCCCGAGCGCGCCCATGGCTGCGCCGCCGTGCTAACCACAGCCGTCGTCCTCCCCGCACCGCGCCAACGTGTCGCCGGTCTCCCTCGTCGCCCCCCTCGTCATCCCCGACCGACGATTCGAGCTCCGCGACGTCGCAGCGTCGTGGACGAGGTCGTCGTCTTCCTCCGCCTCGCCGCCGCTCCTCCCCAACTCCGGCGACGCCCTCTGCAGCTACTAAGCCGCCAAGGGCCACCGTGTTGCCGCTCGGTGAGCCCCCGCTCCCTTCCCTCTCTCTCTCGTCGCCGTTCGCTAGTTGGACGCGCCGCCCCCAACTTGCCCGAGCGCATCGCCGCACGCGCTCGTCGCCGGTAGCCATCCGGTGACCATTTGGTCCCGGGCTTGTGGCCGTTGTACTTGCACGCGTCCGTAGAAGCCTCCTGGCCGTTTAGGGTACTTGCTGCCGTGCCGCAGCGCCGTTTCCCTCTCGCGGCCGAACGCCGGCGTTCGCCCCGCTCACCGCCGGCGACGCTGCGGCCCTCCTCCGACCAAGCCACCACCTCCATTGAATGCGCCGCGGCGCGGGCCTTGGCATGGGCATAGCCCCGCTCCTCCCCGAGCCCCGTAGCGCGATTCCGGCCAACCCCGACGAGGGGGGCCGCCTCTGTTTGGGTCGCCGAAGTCGCTCCGGCGCCGACGCCGACGTGGCGCAGTGGCCCCTGCCTCTGTGTCGTTGACCAGCGGGTCCCGAGGGCCCCGTTGACTGGGTTGACCCAGTCAACGTGTTGACGTGGCAGCTACTGCCACTGACATGCGGGCCCCATGCCATAAAACAAATAAAAACAAATATATAAACTGCTAATTAATTAAGTTAATTAACTAAAACCTAGTTAGACACTGACTGTTGGGGCCCACCCACTAATTAACCCATTTAGTTAGACTAAACCCCTGTTAGTGACCCTGACAATGACATGTGGGTCCCACTGGACCCACCTGTCTGGTTTGACTGGTCAACCGACCAGTTGACCTGCTGACATCACTTTGATGTCATGCCTACGTCATCAGTCACTGTTTTGGATAATGTTAGAATTAAATAACTAATTAAAATCAGAAAATGATTTAAATCTTTAGAAAATCATATCTTTTAATCCGTAACTCGGATGAAAAAACTGTGTACATGAAAGTTGCTCAGAACGGCAAGGCGAATCCGGATACGTAACCTGTTCGTCCGCCACATACCCCTAACATATCAAACTCGCAACTTTCCCCCTCCGGCTCCTCTGCCCGAAAACGCGGAACACCGGGGATACTTTCCCGGTTGTTCCCCCCCTTCACCGGTATCACCTCATACCGTGTTAGGGCACCCCTAGCACCGTTACTTGTCATGTCATGCATCGCTATGCATCTGTTTGCTTAAGTATTTATTGTTTCTTCCCCCTCTTCTCTCGCTAGACACCGAGACCGACGCCGCTGCTACCCAGTACGACTACGGTGTTGACGACCCCACTCTCTTGCCAGAGCAACCAGGCAAGCCCCCCCTTGATCACCAGATATCGCCTATTCTCCCCTATACTGCTTGCATTAGAGTAGTGTAGCATGTTACTGCTTTCCGTTAATCCTATTCTGATGCATAGCCTGACATTGTTGCTACATCTGTTGATACCCTACCTGCAATCCTAAATACTTAGTATAGGATGCTAGTTTATCATCATTGGCCCTACATTCTTGTCAGTCTGCCTTGCTATACTATTGGGCCGTGATCACTCGGGAGGTGATCACGGGTATATACTATACATATATACATACTACAGATGGTGACTAAAGTCGGGTCAGCTCGTTGAGTACCCGCAAGTGATTCGGATAAGGGGGCTGAAAGGACAGGTGGCTCCATCCCGGTAGAGGTGGGCCTGGGTTCCCGGCGGCCCCCGACTGTTGCTATGTGGCGGAGCGACGGGGCAGGTTGAGACCACCTAGGCGAGAGGTGGGCCTGGCCCTGGTCGGCAATCACGGTTGCTTCATAATAACACGCTTAACGAGATCTTGGTATTTTATCTGAGTCTGGCCACTGGCCTATACGCACTAACCAACTACGCGGGAACAGTTATGGGCACTCGACGTCGTGGTGTCAGCCGAAGCCTTCTTGACATCAGCGACGAAGCGGCGCGCGCCGGATTGGACTGGAATGCCTACTCTTGTATAAGAGAGGCTAGGTCTGCTTTCGGCCGCCCTCACAACGTGCAGGTGTGCAATGGGCGATGGGCCCAGACCCCTGCGCGCATAGGATTTAGACCGACGTGCTGACCTCTCAGTTGTGCCTAGGTGGGGCTGCGACATGTTGATCTTCCGAGGCCGGGCATGACCCAGGAAAGTGTGTCCGGCCAAATGGGATCGAGCGTATTGGGTTATGTGGTGCACCCCTGCAGGGAAGTTAATCTATTCGAATAGCCGTGATCTTCGGTAACAGGACGACTTGGAGTTGTACCTTGACCTTATGACAACTAGAACCGGATACTTAATAAAACACACCCTTCCAAGTTCCACAGACAACCCGGTGATCGCTTTTCCACATGGCGACAAGGGGAGGATCGCCGGGTAGGATTATTCTATGCGATGCTACTGGAGATGCTACTTGGAGATGCTACTTGGAGGACTTCAATCTACTCTCTTCTACATGCTGCAAGACGGAGGCTGCCAGAAGCGTAGTCTTCGATAGGACTAGCTATCCCCCTCTTATTCTGGCATTCTGCAGTTCAGTCCACTGATATGGCCTCCTTACACATATACCCATGCATATGTAGTGTAGTTCCTTGCTTGCGAGTACTTTGGATGAGTACTCACGGTTGCTTTCTCCCCCCCTTTTCCCCCCTTTCCTTTCTCTCTGGTTGTCGCAACCAGATGCTGGAGTCCAGGAGCCAGACGCCACCTTCGACGATGACTCCTACTACCTGGAGGTGCCTACTACTACGTGCAGCCCGCTGATGACGACCAGGAGTAGTTAGGAGGATCCCAGGCAGGAGGCCTGCGCCTCTTTCGATCTGTATCCCAGTTTGTGCTAGCCATCTTATGGCAAACTTGTTTAACTTATGTCTGTACTCAGATATTGTTGCTTCCGCTGACTCGTCTATGATCGAGCACTTGTATTCGAGCCCTCGAGGCCCCTGGCTTGTATTATGATGCTTGTATGACTTATTTATGTTTTAGAGTTGTGTTGTGATATCTTCCCGTGAGTCCCTGATCTTGATCGTACACATTTGCGTGCATGATTAGTGTACGATTGAATCGGGGGCGTCACAAGTTGGTATCAGAGCCGACTGCCTGTAGGAATCCCCCTTCCAACTCCTTGGCCGAAGTCGAGTCTAGACATTGCAAAACTTTTACTAACATGGCTGTGTGCCTTATGGGCCCACGTCGCCATTGGGTGGTATTAGGATCTTTTACTCCTCGACTTTACTCTCGGACTCTTATCTCTCTTCTATTCGGGTTAAATGATTTTGCTAAAAACAAAACTAACTTTAGGTTCTCGAAAATACTATCTCCCGGAGAGCCCCTCACTCCCGATGATCGTTTGCTACACCAGAAGATTCCGAAGATACTCGCTGAAGTTCTCTCGAGACTTTGTGCCCACTTCTTTGGCAATTCCCTACCACCAATAAATCCTTATGGATAACTTATTACCCTTGCCATTCTTACATTCATCCCTAGATGCTCTTGTTATTACAAGATGCATCGAATTGTTCTTCAACTTTTAAGAATCTTTTGAGCCATTGCATTGCAGATCTTTGCCACATGAATACCCCCTATGGATAATTCCTCACACTTACCGAGTATCCGTTCTTTCACCGTTGTTCATGTGTTCCACAATGGTCTTTGAAATACTATTCGATCCTCCAAAAATCCTTAGTAGCTTATTGCTCTGCAATACTTGTCTGCTTGCATTGTGGATGCTTTCCATATGTCTGGCAATATTCGTTAGTATCCTTAGGCACCGTCATTTTGATCCTAGTGATTCAACATGAGTGCGAATGCACGCAATCATCAATTAATCCTTTTAAATTATCTTTCCGACTCAGACGTCACTTTAAATATGAGTTTGATCTCGACCTATCAAATTGTTGTCGACTTTACCCCTAAGCTTACTCAACTCATCCATCCTTAATCAGAGCGTTTGCTTCTAATTCTTTGATTTGGTAATCATAATTCCTTTATATGTGAGCTTTGAATTAGTCAGTTGCTTCTATAATCCAATGCCTTCGCATTGTTTCTTCCTCTGGTTGTGTGCCGATACTCACATCAGTTTCACTAAGGACCGTCGGATCCTTTGTTGAAATATCATCCGACAGTGTCCTTCGTATACAAAAACCTCGAGAAGTTCTTTCCCTAATACATAATGCCTTAGGTAAATTGTATCCTCTATTTTTGTCAACCATGCTCTACTATCGAGCTTGTGTTATTTACTATTGAAGCTTGTGGTATATGTTTCCACGATACCCTGACGGGTTGAATCTATGCCTTCCTTAATATGTGTGAACTCAAAAGTTTTCACGAGTCATACTCATCTGGTATTACACCAGGTAAAACTTTCAACACTAATGCCTTTATCAAAGCGAGAAGTGAATGGGAGGTTATACATTAAAGAAGTGGGAGTCGACCTTGAACCTTGCGTTCATGCCCATGGACACGATGTATAACTTATCATGGAAGCTGCTCGTAAAAATAGTTACCCCCTTGTTATAAGTTCATCCTGTATCCGTGGTTCGATCATTTATGATCGAGGTTTTTGACCATGTTCTCCTTTAAATACCATTTCTCGTGCAAGTTTAAGCACTTGTCTTCTGTAGAGTAATACCCCAGTCCAACCTCTACTTTGATTTTTCCTCGAGTATTACCCCCTGGTATCTCAAGATTATCACGGAACTGCATAACTTCTTATGAGTTGTTCATCAAGTGCTACATTCTCATTGATTCCAATTTTTCACGGGCTCTGAGTTATTTAACACTCAAAGACACCGATAACTGACCCGAGTCCACATCGCGATTAAGAAACTCTTGGTGACCTTCATTACTTACGAGTTTGAACTCAATCACGTCATTCCTAGCCTGCTTGGCTATATCCTTGTCGTGCCGATTTTAACTGTGCTACCTGGTCCTCTTCCCAGAGCATAATTTTTGACGATGAGCTATGCTTACGTCGATCTTTCCTCATCATATCATTTCGCTTTGGACAACAAGCTTGCTTTGGAGTTTGTGTCCTAACCGTGGTTCCAATAACCTTTTGCTTCATCATTCATTTGACTTGATGTCATCGTTGATCAATTACATCTTCGTGTAACCTCTCAACAAATGTGTCGTGATCATCATCAACCTGATGAGCTCTTCCAGGATATCAATCGGATTCATGATGATAAATACCATCCTTGCCTCGATGATTTGTGTTATCATCAACCACTTTACTGCCTTCCCTCCAACACAAACTTGTTCGTGTTTTGTGTTATACCTTGAGTTCCTTGCTACCCAGCATTGTTCTTCTTTACCTTGGAATATTACCACCTTTTATGTCAAGAATGTCGTGGGAATTTCACCACCTCTTAAGAATTCTTGGTATGGTGATACTTCTCACCATCACCATTCTTTCTTGGGTCCTCGTGTTGATTCCAACCAGGGTACCAACAAGTGAGCGGTGCTGTTTGGATTCCGCCCTTCTAGCAACCCTATTACTTTGAAGTTAATGGTCGACCGTTCATTCTTAGACTATTGATTATTGAATCACCATTCCAATGTTGGCCGTGCAACCCAGCCCATATTTCGGGTGCACCTTCCAGTCAATGTTTAATTGTGTATGTTTTCCTCCAGCATACATCATTAAGTCATTTGATCTGGCTAATGTTATCTCCTTGTTCACATAGTTGTGGAAATCCATCTTGTTGGAATTCTTGATGAATTGTCGCTGAGTCTATCAGCTAACTCCTCACTCTCTCCTTGGTTTATTGATGAACTCTTATTTCGGAACTCGCTTCCATAGTTCATTTCTCGAGAATCTGCAATGTCATCTCGTCTAAATTGCGTTGCACCTCTTTTCTCAGGCATCCTAAGTCTGAGGTATCCTAATAATAGTCATATCTGAATCTCGGTCAGATATGATGGGTGGAACATATTTTCAAGAGTTATAACATTGGTCCTTATATGACCCGGTAAGGTGATATCATGCCTAGCACCCCTGGCCGGAGGACCTATTGTTATAGTTTCCTTTTAGCAAGGTTAGCCATTCTTCCATGAGGAAATTGTAAGACTTATTCTATGAGTTGTTCCTGATGGATCCTTTGTGTATCCAAAGTCTTACCTTTACTTGACAACCATGTCCAGGCTATCCCGAAGCATGACTATGGTACTTGGAACATCCTTAAGAACCTTTGAAGCCCAATGCTAAATGTTTCTTGCTCAATTATCCAAACACCGTTGTATGGGTAATGTCATGAAATTTCTCTCCCCTACCTAAAGAGTTTTCTACATTATATCCCGCCAAGGATATCATGCTCTGCTTGTCCTTGGGAAGGGTATACCCCTGATATATGTGTTTAAACACATTTTCCATTCCATTGTTTGGTTTATCCTTTCTTGTGATCTATATGATCTAAGCAGTAATATTCTCCTACTTATGTATATACCTCGGTGTACAATTCTGTCAGCAAGACCCTGTTACTATTGTTGATGACATTTCGGTAGCCACCGATGGACGAGAACCTTGCCTATTGGCCCGCCTTGTTCAACGAGCAGGAAAATGGTTCTCTTCGTCCCTCGCCCTTGGTATCGATGTTGTTGCCGACATAATTAACAGGCTACCCTCTGACACGCCTTACTATCGTGACCGTGCAAGATGTCGGCCCCCTTCCTGCTTTCAACCACATGGTGGGCCCATAACCCACAGTTCCACAGGATCGAAACCTGACTCTCCTGTACACCCCCTGTTCTCAAGGTTGTTCCTCGCACGTGACATCGTATGTAATTCACGAGCCGCCTTCCTAGTGACCTATTCTGGTATCAGACGCAATACTTATTCTCGTTGCTCTGAACACCTTTCACGCCCTGTTTCAGGCATCAAACGATTGCCTGCCCGCTTGAAACTTCTCTTGGTACCTTCTTACTTGCTCTCGATTTCTTCTTAAGTTCAATCCGAGAGTTACTTTCCGCAACCTTCCCCGATGTTATCTACCAGATAGTCAACCTGGTAAGGCCCACCCTTCTCGAGCCTTCCCCCATATCCTTCCGTAAGTACGATGAAGATCCCGAAGACAGGATGACGACTTCATCATTTTGACCTGAAGCAGAAGTATGAAGGCATCAATATATTGGATTGACCTCTTCGAGAAGAGCAACCAACATCGAGAAGATCCGTTAGAATTTCGTAACCAATCTCTTCCCCTTACTCCCCTCCTAAATCTCGGGACGAGATTTCTTGTAGTGGAGGAGAATTGTGACGCCCGGATAATTAAGCTACAGTAACCATCTACTAAGGATGCCACGTCACCACGATTACTGTTGTTAGTTTCGCGTTAGTTCGAACCGTTTGAAATTTAAAATTCTAAACAAGTCAAACGACAAAAGTTTTCAAAGGTCAAAACAAAAATGTTCGGGGGTTGCCAAATATTGCATAAGTAATTATGGTGTAGTGGGCACAATTTTACAAAATACCTAAATGCCCTAAAATGAAATAAAATAGAAAGAAAATAAATAAAAGAAAGAAAATACAAAAGGGAAAAGCAAGCAGAAAAAAGAAGAAGAAGAGAAAGACCCCCGGCTTCCCCTGGGCTTCGGCCCATTCCATCGCACCCGGCCGACCCAGGTGGCCCAGCTGCCACCTCCCCACCGTTGTCACCTTCTCCCCACGCCCCCACTGTTCATCCGACCGCGCCCGCTATCGCCGACGGACCAGCTCGCCGCCCCGCGCCGCTACAGGCCCCGGAGAGGATAAGGGCGCCGACGCTGCGCCCCCTCGGGCTCCCCTCCCCACTTGCCCCTCGCTCTCCCACTCACTCTCTTCCCCCCTTCCAGATCTGCGGCGCCCGAGCGCGCCCATGGCTGCGCCGCCGTGCTAACCACGACCGTCGTCCTCCCCGCACCGCGCCAACGTGTCGCTGGTCTCCCTCGTCGCCCGCCTCGTCGTCCCCGACCGTCGATTCGAGCTCCGCGACGTCGCATCGTCGTGGACGAGGTCATCGTCTTCCTCCGCCTCGCCGTCACTCCTCCCCAACTCCGGCGACGCCCTCTGCAGCTACTAAGCCGCCAAGGGCCACCGTGTTGCCGCCCGGTGAGCCCCCGCTCCCTTCCCTCTCTCTCTCGACGCCGTTCGCTAGTTGGACGCGCCGCCCCCAACTTGCCCGAGCGCATCGCCGCACGCGCTCGTCGCCGGTAGCCATCTGGTGATCATTTGGTCCCGGGCACGTGGCCGTGTACTCGCACGCGTCCGTAGAAGCCTCCTGGCCGTTTAGGGTACTTGCTGCCGTGCCGCAGCGCCTTTTCCCTCTCGCGGCCGAACGCCGACGTCCGCCCCGCTCACCACCGGCGACGCTGCGGCCCTCCTCCAACCAAGCCACCACCTCCATTGAATGCGCCACGGCGCGGGCCTTGGAATGTGCCTAGCCCCGCTCCTCCCCGAGCCCCGTAGCGTGATTCCGGCCAACCCCGGCGAGGGGGCCGCCTCTGTTTGGGTCGCCGGAGTCGCTCCGGCACTGACGCCGATGTGGCGCAGTGGCCCCCGCCTCTGTGTTGCTGACCAGTGGGTCCTGGGGGCCCCGTTGACTGGGTTGACCCAGTCAACGTGTTGACGTGGCAGCTACTGCCACTGACATGCGGGCCCCATGCCATAAAACAAATAAAAACAAATATACAAACTACTAATTAATTAAGTTAATTAACTAAAACCTAGTTAGACACTGACTGTTGGGGCCCACCCACTAATTAACCCATTTAGTTAGACTAAACCCCCTGTTAGCGACCCTGACAATGACATGTGGGTCCCACTAGACCCACCTGTCTAGTTTGACTGGTCAACCGACCAGTTGACCTGCTGACATCACTCTGATGTCATGTCTGCGTCATCAGTCACTGTTTTGGATAATGTTAGAATTAAATAACTAATTAAAATCAGAAAATGATTTAAATCTTTAGAAAATCATATTATTTAATCCGTAACTCGGATGAAAAAACTTTGTGTATGAAAGTTGCTCAGAACGACGAGAAGAATCCGGATACGGAACCTGTTCGTCCGCCGCATACCCCTAACATATGAAACTCACAACTTTCCCCCTCCGGCTCCTCTGCCTGAAAACGCGGAACACCGGGGATACTTTCCCGGTTGTCCCCCCCTTCATCGGTATCACCTCATACCGTGTTAGGGCACCCCTAGCACCGTTACTTGTCATGTCATGCATCGCTATGCATCTGTTTGCTTAAGTATTTATTGTTTCTTCCCCCTCTTCTCTCGCTAGACACCGAGACCGACGCCGCTGCTACCCAGTACGACTACGGTGTTGACGACCCCACTCTCTTGCCAGAGCAACCAGGCAAGCCCCCCCCCTTGATCACCAGATATCGCCTATTCTCCTCTATACTGCTTGCATTAGAGTAGTGTAGCATGTTACTGCTTTCCGTTAATCCTATTCTGATGCATAGCCTGTCATTGTTGCTACAGTCTGTTGATACCTTACCCGCAATCCTAAATGCTTAGTATAGGATGCTAGTTTATCATCATTGGCCCTACATTCTTGTCAGTCTGCCTTGCTATACTATTGGGCCGTGATCACTCAGGAGGTGATCACGGGTGTATACTATACATATATACATACTACAGATGGTGACTAAAGTCGGGTCAGCTCGTTGAGTACCCGCAAGTGATTCGGATAAGGGGGCTGAAAGGACAGGTGGCTCCATCCCGGTAGAGGTGGGCCTGGGTTCCCGATGGCCCCCGACTGTTGCTATGTGGCGGAGCGACAGGGCAGGTTGAGACCACCTAGGAGAGAGGTGGGCCTGGCCCTGGTAGGCGTTCGCGGTTGCTTCATAATAACACGCTTAACGAGATCTTGGTATTTTATCTGAGTCTGGCCACTGGCCTATACGCACTAACCAACTACGCGGGAACAGTTATGGGCACTCGACGTCGTGGTATCAGTCGAAGCCTTCTTGACGTCAGCGATGGAGCGGCGCGCGCCGGATTGTACTGGAACGCCTACTCTTGTATAAGAGAGGCTATGTCTGCTTCCGGCTGCCCTCGCAACGTGCAGGTGTGCAATGGGCGATGGGCCCAGACCCTGCGCACATAGGATTTAGACCGGCGTGCTGACCTGTCAGTTGTGCCTAGGTGGGGCTGCGACGTGTTGATCTTCCGAGGCCGGGCATGACCCAGGAAAGTGTGTCCGGCCAAATGGGATCGAGCGTGTTGGGTTATGTGGTGCACCCCTGCAGGGAAGTTAATCTATTCGAATAGCCGTGATCTTCGGTAACAGGACGACTTGGAGTTGTACCTTGACCTTATGACAACTAGAATCGGATACTTAATAAAACACACCCTTCCAAGTTCCACAGACAACCCGGTGATCGCTTTTCCACAGGGCGACGAGGGGAGGATCGTCGGGTAGGATTATGCTATGCGATGCTACTGGAGATGCTACTTGGAGATGCTACTTGGAGGACTTCAATCTACTCTCTTCTACATGCTGCAAGACGGAGGCTGCCAGAAGCGTAGTCTTCGATAAGACTAGCTATCCCCCTCTTATTCTGGCATTCTGCAATTCAGTCCACTGATATGGCCTCCTTACACATATACCCATGCATATGTAGTGTAGTTCCTTGCTTGCGAGTACTTTGGATGAGTACTCACGGTTGCTTTCTCCCCCCTTTTCCCCCCTTCCTTTCTTTCTGGTTGTCGCAACCAGATGCTGGAGTCCAGGAGCCAGACGCCACCTTCGACGACGACTCCTACTACCTGGAGGTGCCTACTACTACGTGCAGCCCGCTGACGATGACTAGGAGTAGTTAGGAGGATCCCAGGCAGGAGGCCTGCGCCTCTTTTGATTGTATCCCAGTTTGTGCTAGCCATCTTATGGCAAACTTGTTTAACTTATGTCTATACTCAGATATTGTTGCTTCCGCTGACTCGTCTATGATCGAGCACTTGTATTCGAGCCCTCAAGGCCCCTGGCTTGTATTATGATGCTTGTATGACTTTTTTATGTTTTAGAGTTGTGTTGTGATATCTTCCCGTGAGTCCCTGATCTTGATCGTACACATTTGCGTGCATGATTAGTGTATGATTGAATCGGGGGCGTCACATAGGTAGAGGTATCCACCACAAAAGAGTTGTACCAAGTTTATAGTTATGAATGATAAAGGGCTGAGTTACCCCATCACAAGAGTGATTTCCCAAGTATGTGAAGGTCCTCAAGAGTGTGGGTACTAGAGCCACCACATGACATGTTCCTATAGTTCATCTTGAAGCTGAGGCAGCCCTCAGATTTTCAACATTTTTCATAGGTCAACAACACCTTTAGTGTTCATTTCAATCGCCGAATTCTGAATCCTTATATCACAAGCTAGACTTACTCCATCCCTCACTACATAGGCCTCCAGCGTCAGTGCACTTGGTGCTTGCTGAACCCAAAGATCTTGGGCAAGGACCAAGGCTCCATCATGCCACGAACACCCGCTCATGTACCAACAGTACGATCTGTTTCAAGGAACCTTGCATCAACATTAACCATCATCATATTCAAATAGTGGTCTCTAGTGAGCACGTGAACCGACAACTGTAGTAATTTTCTCCTTTCCAGTAATTGAAAGATCCATTGTGACATCAATGATCTTTGTACGCTTCTCATGCGGTGACCAAGGTGGAGCAGCATGCCATCTACAGCATCAACGTCGATGAGTCTTGGCAGCTAGGTGCAACAGGGTCTCGACGCTGGATACCGCTTGATAGGCGTGAGCAGGAGACTAGTGCTATCCGGCGTCGTGGTGGCGTCGACGGCATAAGGGTCTTGCAAGATTAGTTCATTGCTTGCTCCTGAAGATGGAACTGCGAAAGAAGGCAATGAAGATTCTACAACATGCACACATGCACGTGCGATGCATGTTGAGGGTTTGCTAGACCGGTTGATGCTCCTGGGTAGCCAGCGGGAGGCTTGGTGAGGCATCGGATTTCTTGGTGTGTGTAATGTGTGGTTAGGCAAATCATCAATCTTGTAGGTAGGGCAACAATTTTCACCAGGAAGGTGTCTTTGGGTTTATCTATGCATTTTTTTGTAAGGCCTTGTTGAATAATGCAATAAAAATGAACGTGTGCATCGCTCGATGAAGAGGCCAGGGGTAATCCTCCTTTTCAAAAAAAAACTTGACTGAGCTAGCAACCAATGGTTCCCTTTCGCCATGTTCAACTGCGTTCTGGGAAGACCAAAATGACCAGGATCCACATAGAATGAAGGGTGCCTTCTTTGTTTTAACCAAATCATCATGATGCATATCAATAGCCCAGGCAGGTCCCACCTGTGGCAGTTTTACCACTGTCATATACATAATTTGATCCTAGAAAACCTTTGCCCAGGTGCATTCGAATAGTGTGTGGGCAATGGTCTCTGCTCTTCCACAAGAATGATAGAACTCGGTAGGCTTGATATGTTTACTATGAAGGAAAAAATGACATGGGATAAATTTCTTGATTACCCTCCACAAAAAATTATGAACCTTAGGTGGAACCAACATTTTCCATAGTCGTTTCTAGTGACTATTACTAGCTGCAGACAAACTAGATGCAATTGAGTTCGGTTTCCTTGCCAAGATGGCACGATAAGCATATCTGGCAGTAAAATTGCCATGTCTTCCCTATTGTCGTGCCCACATATCCTCCTCTAATCTTCCCAATGGAATAAGTTTGATCATCACACTGCCAACAGGAAGGAAATTTGATTCAAGGGCTTCGGTATTCCAATCACCTGATATAGGATCAATGAGCTCCTCAATTACAACCTTGTGGTCGACAGTAATCTGACAAGGGATAAGTAATTTTCTGCCCCTAGTTGGGTCACACTCGGTAGTTTTACCCCTAGGTTCCAAAACCCCCTGGTTTTGTCCAAGCCGCTTCCCTCCTCTTATGCTTTTGTTCTTTGACCGTTTGACCATCACTTTGAAAACTTCATAAAAGATTCATACTAACTCAGAAAAACTTCAAATAAGATATGAAAATGTTCGAAAAAAATCACCTATATGTGAATGTTATTTGCATTCATGAAAAAAGTGTTGCAAAGTCCCCATCTCAGTTTGAGCTCGTATGATCTCAGCCTGAACTGTAGAAACTAAAAAAATGAAAAAAAAATCTAATTTTCTTGTGGCAAACATTAAAAAAAATTGAGTTCTTGTAGAGTTTCATCGGGGTTGACATTCATGGAAATCGTGGCAAAAACAAAATCAACACTCCAGAATGCTTTTGTTTTGGATCATTGATTTTGCTTTCTTCCACGGCTTCCACGAATGTCATTCCGTGATGAAACTTGGCAAGAGCTCAAAACATCATACCATAAAAAATATAGAAGTTTTTGATTTTTTTCTTCAAAAAATTAGATTTTACTGTTTATGCTAAGATCATATGAGCTTGAACTAACATGGGGACTTTCCAACACTTTTTTCATGAATGCAATAACATGCACATATAGGTAATGTTTTTTTTGAACAATTCGATATCTTATTTGCACTTTTCTAAGTTATTATGAAGTTTTCAAAGTGATGGTCAAATGGTCAAAGAGGAAAAGCATAAGAGGAGTGAAGTGGCTTGGGCAAAACCAAGGGTTTTTGCAAACTAGGGGTAAAATTGTCGAGTGTGACCCAACTAGGGGCTTAAAATTAATTATCCCATCTGACAATGTGTCGGTGTACTAAAGTAGGAGCACTCCTTTGTACCCCTCTACCTGTGCACGGGCAGTCAGAGGCACGCCTACAGCCATACTTAAAGCAGGGCAGGGGCAGGGAAACAAAGACACAAGGTGGCCAAAGCAGCGCCAAGACAGAGACATGGAGAGCAAGAGGGTGAGGTGGGTTCCCCAGCAAGACCTTTGCCGGGGCGGCCTCCACGGCCCCGACAAGGACCTTGCCGGGGCAGCTTGCCCATCCCCGACGGGGCGCACCACCCTCGAGCCTGAAGCTTCCAATACCAACAACCACATTGGAACCAAGGCCCGGGAGGCGCCTCCATGATGGCATGTAGATCTTTGTGAAGACAAGAAGCACACAGAGTTGGATGAGGGTTAGAAGACGATGATACCTCTCCAACGTATCTGTAATTTTTGATTGTTCCATGCTATTATATTACCCGTATTGGATGTTTATGGGCTTTATTTTACACATTTATATCATTTTTGGGACTAACCTACTAACCGGAGGCCCAGCCCGTATTGCTGTTTTTTGCCTATTTTAGTATTTCGAAAAAAGGAATATCAAACGGAGTCCAAACGGAATGGAACCTTCGGGAGCATGATTTTTGGAACGAACGTGATCCAGAGAACTTGGAGTGCAAGTCAAGAAGCAATCGAGGCAGCCAGGAGATAGCAGGGCGCGCCCACCCCTCCTGGGCGCGCCCCCTGTCTCCTGGGCCCCACGAGCGGCCACCGACGTACTTCTTCCTCCTATATATACCTACGTACCCCGAAAACATCCAGGGAGCCACCGAAACATAATTTCCACCGCCGTAACCTTCTGTATCCGCGAGATCCCATCTTGGAGCCTTCGCCGACGCTCCGCCGGAGGGGGAATCGACCACGGAGGGCTTCTACATCAACACCATAGCCCCTCCGATGAGTGTTGAGTAGTTTACCACAGACCTTCGGGTCCATAGTTATTAGCTAGATGGCTTCTTCTCTCTTTTTGGATCTCAATACAATGTTCTCCCCCTCTCTTGTGGAGATCTATTTGATGTAAACTCTTTTTGCGGTGTGTTTGTCGAGATCCGATGAATTGTGGGTTTATGATCAAGTTTATCTATGAGAAATATTTGAATCTTCTTTGAATTCTTTTTATGTATGATTGAGTTATCTTTGCAAGTCTCTTCGAATTATCAGTTTGGTTTGGCCTACTAGATTGATCTTTCTTGCCATGGGAGAAGTGCTTAGCTTTGGGTTCAATCTTGCGGTGTCCTTACCTAGTGAAAGAAAGGGTTGCAATGCACGTATTGTATTGTTGCCATCGAGGATAAAAAGATGGGGTTTATATCATATTGCTTGAGTTTATCCCTCTACATCATGTCATCTTTCTTAATGCGTTACTCTGTTCTTATGAACTTAATACTCTAGATGCATGCTGGATAGCGGTCGATGTGTGAAGTAATAGTAGTAGATGTAGGCAGGAGTCGGTCTACTTGTCGCGGACGTGATGCCTATATACATGATCATGCCTAGATAATCTCATAATTATTCGCTTTTCTATCAATTGCTCGACAATAATTTGTTCACCCACCGTAATACTTATGCTATCTTGAGAGAAGCCTCTAGTGAAACCTATGGCCCCCGGGTCTATCTTTTATCATATAAGCTTCCAATCTACTTTTATTTGCATCTATCTTATAAAATACCAGAAATATATTTATCTTATCATACTATCTCTATCAGATCTCACTTTTGCAAGTGGTCGTGAAGGGATTGACAACCCCTTTATTGTGTTGGTTGCGAGTTCTTTGTTTGTTTGTGTAGGTGCGTGGGACTTTTGAGGAGCCTCCTACTGGATTGATACCTTGGTTCTCAAAAACTGAGGGAAATACTTACGCTACTATTGCTGCATCACCCTTTCCTCTTCAAGGAAAACCAACGCAAGCTCAATACGTAGCAAGAAGGATTTCTGGCGCCGTTGCCGAGGAGGCTTCCACCAAGTCAAGTCAAGATTCGACCTCCCGCCAACGTGCGATTTCTGGCGCCGTTGCCGGGAAGGTCTTCGCTCAAGTCAATACATACCAAGTACCCATCACAAACTCATCTCCCTCACATTTACATTATTTGCCATTTGCCTCTCGTTTTCCTCTCCCCCACTTCACCCTTGCCATTTTATTTGCCCTCTCTTTCCCAATCTCTCTCTCTCTCTCTCTCTCTCTCTCTCTCTCTCTCTTTTGCTTGCCTTTTTTTCTGTTTGCTTGTGTGTTGGATTACTTGTTGACATGGCGCAAGATAATACCAAATTGTTTGATTTCTCCAATACCAATAATAATGATTTCCTTAGTACTCCGATTGCTCCTCTTAATGATGTTGAGTCTTGTGAATCAATACTGCTTTGCTGAATCTTGTTATGAAAGATCAATTCGCCGGCCTTCCTAGTGAAGATCTCGCTACTCATCTAAACAACTTTGTTGATTTGTGTGATATGCAAAAGAAGAAAGATACGGATAATGATATTGTTAAATTGAAGTTATTTCCGTTTTCACTTAGAGATCGTGCTAAAGTTTGGTTTTCGTCTTTGCCTAAAAATAGTATTAATTCTTGGAACAAGTGCAAAGATGATTTTATCTCTAAGTATTTCCCTCCCGCTAAGATTATCACTCTTAGGAACGATATTATGAATTTTAAACAACTTGATCATGAGCATGTTGCCCAATCTTGGGAAAGAATGAAATTGATGATTCACAATTGCCCTACTCATGGTTTGAATTTATGGATGATCATACAAATTTTTTATGCCGGCTTGTACTTTGCTTCTAGAAATCTTTTAGATTCGGCCGCGGGAGGCACGTTTATGGAAATCACGTTAGGAGATGCTACAAAACTTCTTGATGATATTATGGCTAATTATTCTCAATGGCACATCGAAATATCTTCTAGTAAAAAAGTGCATGCTATAGAAGAAATCAATGTTTTGAGTGGAAAGATGGATGAACTTATGAAGTTGTTTGCTATTAAAAATACTCCTCTTGATCCCAATGATATGTCTTTGTCTACTTTGATTGAGAGTAACAATGAATCTATGGATGTGAATTTTGTTGGTAGGAATAGTTTTGGAAACAATGCTTATAGAGGAAACTTTAATCCTAGACTGTTCCCTAGTAATTCCTCTAATAATTATGAAAATTCCTACAATAATTCTTATGGCAATTTTAATAAGATGCCCTCTGATTTTGAGAATAGTGTGAAAGAATTTATGATGTCTCAAAAGAATTTTAATGCTTTACCTGAAGAAAAATTGCTCAAAGTTGATGATTTTGCTAGGAACGTTGATAGACTTTCGCTTGATGTTAATTCTCTTAAACTTAGATCTACTCCTCCTAAGCATGATATCAATGAGTCTCTCAAAGCCATGAGAAATTCCATTGATGAGTGCAAGGAAATAACCGCTAGATTGCGTGCTAAGAAAGATTGCTTTTGTAAAGGCGTGTTCTTCTAGTTTCCATGAAAATAATGATGAATATATTAAAGTTATTAATGTGTCTCCTATTAGATCTTTGTTTTGCAATATGAATCTTGATAATAATGGGACTGGAGATGAGTCAACCTTAGTTAGAAGGCGTCCCAAGAATTCAGAGTTTTTAGATCTTGATGCTAAATTTGGTAAAAGTGGGATTAGAGAGGTCATGACTTTAAATAGTATTGAACCCACTATCTCGGATTTCAAGGAATTTGATTATGATAATTGTTCTTTAGAAAGTTGTATTTCCTTGTTGCAATCCGTTGTTAATTCTCCTCATGCTTATAGTCAAAATAAAGCTTTTACCAAACATATCATTGATGTCTTGATGCAATCTTTTGATGAAAAACTTAATTTGGAAGTTTCAATACCTAGAAAACTTAATGATGAGTGGAAACTACTATAAATATTAAAATTAAAGATCATGAGTGTTTTGCTTTGTGTGACTTGGGTGCTAGTGTTTCCACGATTCTGAAAACTTTATGTGATATTCTAGGTTTCCATGATCTTGATGATTGCTCTTTAAATTTGCACCTTGCGAATTCCACCATTAAAAAGCCAATGGGAAGGATCAATGATGCCCTCATTGTTGCAAATAGAAATTTGGTGCCCGTAGATTTTATCGTTCTTGATATAGATTGCAATCTTTCTTGCCCTATTATTCTTGGTAGACCTTTCCTTAGAACGATTGGTGCGATTATTGATATGAAGGAAGGGAATATTAGATTCCAATGTCCATTAAAGAAAGGCATGGAACACTTTCCAAGAAAGAAAGTTAAATTACCTCATGAATCTACCATGCGAGCTACTTATGAATCAAGTGCCAAAGATGGCACTACTTAGATCTATCTTCGCTTTTATGCCTAGCTAGTGGCGTTAAACGATAGCACTAGTTGGGAGGCAACCCAATTTTCTTTGTGTTCTTTGTTTTTGTTCCTGTTTAGTAATAAATTTTGCATCTATATTCTGTCTAGATGTGTTTTTATGTTTTAATTAGTGTTTGTGCCAAGTAGAACCTATAGGATAACCTATGATGATAGTTGATTTGATTCTGCTGAAAAACAGAAACTTTGCGCTCACAAGAAAAAATTCAATAAATGACAGAAACGTGATTTTGCATTGATTATTTTTGCTTCTGATCAATAAACAAATTGTTGAGTACTTCCTATTTTGGTAGGATTTTTAGAGTTCCCGAAGTTTGCGTTAGTTACAGATTGCTACAGACTGTTCTGTTTTTGACAGATTCTGTTTTTCGTGTATTGTTTGCATATTTTGATGCATCTATGGCTAGTATTAAGTGGTATGAACCATAGATAACTTGGAATACAGTAGGTTTAACACCAAAATAAATAAAGAATGAGTTCATTACAATACCTTATGTGGTGGTTTTGCTTTCTTTCACTAACGAAGCTTATGAGATTTCCTGTTGAGTTTTGTTTTGTGAAGTTTTCAAGTTTTGGGTAAAGATTTGATGGACTATGGAATAAGGAGTGGCAAAAGCCTAAGCTTGGGGATACCCATGGCACCCCAAGATATTCAAGAGTAGCAAAAATCTTAAGCTTGGGGATGCCCCGGGAAGGCATCCCTAAAGGAAATATGCCCTAGAGGCAATAATAAAGTTATTATTTATTTCCTTATTTCATGATAAATATTTATTATTCATGCTAGAATTGTATTAACTGGAAACATAATACATGTGTGAATACATAGACAAACATAGTGTCACTAGTATGCCTCTACTTGACTAGCTCGTTTATCAAAGATGGTTATGTTTCCTAGCCATGGACAAAAGAGTTGTCATTTGATTAACGGAATCACATCATTAGGAGAATGATGTGATTGACTTGACCCATTCCGTTAGCTTAACACTTGATCATTTAGTATGTTGCTATTGCTTTCTTCATGACTTATACATGTTCCTATGACTATGAGATTATGCAACTCCCGTTTACCGGAGGAACACTTTGTGTGCTACCAAACGTCACAACGTAACTGGGTGATTATAAAGGAGCTCTACAGGTGTCTCCAAAGGTACATGTTGGGTTGGCGTATTTTGAGATTAGGATTTGTCACTCCGATTGTCGGAGAGGTATCTCTGGGCCCTCCTCGGTAATGCACATCACTTAAGACTTAAAAGCATTACAACTAATGAGTTAGTTGTGAGATGATGTATTACAGAACGAGTAAAGAGACTTGCCGGTAACGAGATTGAACTTGGTATTGAGATACTGACGATCGAATCTCGGGCAAGTAACATACCGATGACAAAGGGAACAACGTATGTTGTTATGCGGTCTGACCGATAAAGATCTTCGTAGAATATGTGGGAGCCAATATGAGCATCCAGGTTCCGCTATTGGTTATTGACCGGAGACGTGTCTCGGTGATGTCTACATTGTTCTCGAACCCGTAGGATCCGCACGCTTAAGGTTTCGATGACAGTTATATTATGAGTTTATGAGTTTTGATGTACCGAAGGAGTACGGAGTGCCGGATGAGATCCGGGATATGACGAGGAGTCTCGAAATGGTTGAGACGTAAAGATCGATATATTGGACGACTATATTCGGACTTCGGAAAGGTTCCGAGTGATTCGGGTATTTTTCGGAGTACCGGAGAGTTACGGGAATTCGCCGGGGAGAAGTATTGGGCCTTATTGGGCTATACGGGAAAGAGAGATGGGCTGCCTAGGGCAGGCCGCGCGCCCCCCCAAGGCCTAGTCCGAATTGGACTAGGGGGAAGGGCTGCGCCCCCTCCTTCCTTCCCTTCCCTCTCCCCCTTCCTTGACTCCTACTCCTACTACTTGGAAGGGGGGAATCCTACTCCCGATGGGAGTAGGATTCCTCTAGGGCACGCCATAGGGGCCGACCCTCTCCCCCTTCCTTGACTCCTACTCCTACTACTTGGAAGGGGGGAATCCTACTCCCGATGGGAGTAGGATTCCTCTAGGGCACGCCATAGGGGCCGACCCTCTCCCCCTCCTCTCCTCCTTTATATACGGGGGCAGGGGGCACCTCTAGGGACAACAACAATTGATCCTTGAGATCTCTTAGCCATGTGCGGTGTCCCCCTCCACCATATTCCACCTCGGTCATATCGTTGCGGTGCTTAGGCGAAGCCCTGCGTCGGTAGAACATCATCATCGTCACCACGCCGTCGTGCTGACGGAACTCATCCCCGACACCCTGCTGGATCGGAGTCTGGGGATCTTCATCGAGTTGAACGTGTGCTGAACTCGTAGGTGCCGTACGTTCGGTACTTGGATCGGTCGGATCGTGAAGACGTACGACTACATCAACCGCGTTGTCATAACGCTTCCGCTTTCGGTCTACGAGGGTACGTGGACACACTCTCCCCTCTCGTTGCTATGCATCACCATGATCTTGCGTGTGCGTAGGATTTTTTTTTTGAAATTACTACGTTCCCCAACTATTCCATCTTTCGTCTTTGTTCATTGGTAACTTTACTTGGAGCTATATTTTTATTTGCCACATGATATGTATTTTGCTTGGAGCGTCGTGTATTATATTAGTCTTTGCTTTTTAGTTTACCACAATAATCCTTGCTGCACACACCTTTTGGGAGAAGCCCACTTGATTGAATTTATTAGAATTTGCTATGTGCTTCACTTATATCTTTTGAGCTAAATAGTTTTTGCTCTAGTGCTTCACTTATATCTTTTAGAGCACGATGGCGGCTTAATTTTATAGAAATTGCTAGTCTCTCATGCTTCACTTATATTATTTTGAGAGTCTTTTAGAACAACATGATATTTGCTATGGTTATAAATTGGTCCTAGAATGGTAGGCATCCAAGTTGGGTATAATAAAAACTACATAGGAAGTGAATTAGATGCTATGATCAATTTGATACTTGATAATTGTTTTGAGATATGGAGGTAGTAATATTAAAGTCATGCTAGGTGGGTAATTATGAATTTAAAGAATGCTTGTTTTTAAGTTAGCGAGTCCCGTAGCATGCACGTATGGTTAAAGTTGTGTAACAAATTTGAAACATGAAGTGTACCTGGCTTGTGCATCCTTATGAGTGGTGGTCGGGGACGAGCGATGGTCTTTTCTTACCAATCTATCCCTCTAGGAGCATGCGCGTAGTGCTTGATTTTTGATGACTTCTAAATTTTTGCAATAAGTATATGAGTTCTTTTGACTAATGTTGAGTCAATGGATTATACGCACTTTTACCTTTGCACCATTGCTAGCCTCTTCGGTACCGTGCATTGCCCTTTCTCACCTTGAGAGTTGGTGCAAACTTCGCCGGTGCATCCAAACCCCGTGATACGATACGCTCTATCACACATAAACCTCCTTATATCTTCCTCAAAACAGCCACCATACCTACCTATTATGGCATTTCCATAGCCATTCCGAGATATATTGCCATGCAACTTTCCACCATTCCATTTATCATCATGACACACATTACTTTTGTCATATTGCCATTGCATGATCATGTAGTTGGCATCGTATTTGTGGCAAAGCCACCATGCATAATTTTTCATACATGTCACTCTTGATTCATTGCACCATCCCGGTACACCACCGGAGGCATTCATATAGAGTCATATCTTGTCCTAGTTTCGACTTGTAATTCATATGTTGTAATCAATGAACGTGTGATGATCATCATTATTAGAGCATTTCCCAAAAGAAAAAAGAAAAAAAAGGAAAAAAAAGAAAGGCCAAAAGAAAAAATAGAAAGGCCAAAGAAAAAAAGGAAAAAAAACAAAAAAAACAAGAAGATAAATAAAAGGGGCAATGTTACTATCTTTTTTTCCACACTTGTGCTTCAAAGTAGCACCATGTTCTTCATGTAGTGAGTCTCATATCTTGTGCTTCAAAGTAGCACCATGTTTTTCATATAGTGAGTCTCATATGTTGTCACTTTCATATACTAGTGGGAATTTTTCATTATAGAACTTGGCTTGTATATTCCTACGATGGGCTTCCTCAAATGCCCTAGGTCTTCGTGAGCAAGCAAGTTGGATGCACACCCACTAGTTTTCTTTTGTTGAGCATTCATTTATAGCTCTAGTGCATCTGTTGCATGGCAATCCCTACTCCTCATGTTGACATCAATTGATGGGCATCTCCATAGCCCGTTGATTATCCTCGTCAATGTGAGACTTTCTCTTTTTTTGTCTTCTCCACACAATCCCCATCATCATATTCTATTCCATCCATAGTGCTATATCCATGGCTCACACTCATGTATTGCGTGAAGGTTGAAAAAGTTTGAGATTATTTAAGTACGAAAAAATTGCTTGGCTTATCATCGGGGGTGTAGAATTTGGGAACATCTTTGTGTGACGAAAATGAAGCATAGCCTAACTATATGATTTTGTAGGGATGAACTTTCTTTAGCCATGTTATTTTGAGAAGACATGATTGCTTTGATTAGTATGCTTGAAGTGTTACTATTTCTTATATCAATATGAACTTTTATTTTGAATCATTTGGATCTGAACATTTATGCCACAATAAAGAAAATTACATTGAGAATTATGCTAGGTAGCATTCCACATCAAAAATTCTGTTTTTATCATTTACCTACTCGAGAAAGAGCAGGAATTAAGCTTGGGGATGCTTGATACATCTCCAACGTATCTATAATTTTTGATTGTTCCATGCTATTATATTACCCCTTTTGGTTGTTTATGGGCTTTATTTTACACATTTATATCATTTTTGGGACTAACCTACTAATCGGAGGCCCAGCCCATATTGTTGTTTTTTGCCTATTTCAGTATTTCGAAGAAAAGGAATATCAAACGGAGTCCAAACGGAATGAAACCTTCGGGAGCATGATTTTTGGAAGGAACGTGATCCAGAGGACTTGGAGTGCAAGTCAAGAAGCAATTGAGGCGGCCAGGAGATAGAGGGCGCGCCCACCCCTCCTAGGCGCCCCCTGTCTCTGGGGCCCCACGAGCGGCCACCGACGTACTTCTTCCTCCTATATATACCTACGTACCCCGAAAACATCCAGGGAGCCATCGAAACACAATTTCCACCGCCGTAACCTTCTGTATCCGCGAGATCCCATCTTGGAGCCTTCGTCGGTGCTCCGCTGGAGGGGGAATCGATCATGGAGGGCTTCTACATCAACACCATAGCCCCTCCGATGAGTTGTGAGTAGTTTACCACAGACCTTCGGGTCCATAGTTATTAGCTAGATGACTTGTTCTCTCTTTTTGGATCTCAATACAATGTTCTCCCCCTTTCTTGTGGAGATCTATTTGATGTAAACTCTTTTTGCGGTGTGTTTGTCGAGATCCGATGAATTGTGAGTTTATGATCAAGTTTATCTATGAGAAATATTTGAATCTTCTCTGAATTCTTTTATGTATGATTGAGTTATCTTTGCAAGTCTCTTCGAATTATCAGTTTGGTTTGGCCTACTAGATTGATCTTTCTTGCCATGGGATAAGTGCTTAGCTTTGGGTTCAATCTTGTGGTGTCCTTACCCAGTGACAGAAAGGGTTGCAAGGGACATATTGTATTGTTGCCATCGAGGATAAAAATATGGGGTTTATATCATATTGCTTGAGTTTATCCGTCTACATCATGTCATCTTTCTTAATGCGTTACTCTGTTCTTATGAACTTAATACTCTAGATGCATGCTGGATAGCGGTCGATGTGTGGAGTAATAGTAGTAGATGCAGGAAGGAGTCGGTCTACTTGTCGCGGACGTGATACCTATATACATGATCATGCCTAGATAATCTCATAATTATTCGCTTTTCTATCAATTGCTCGACAGTAATTTGTTCACCCACCGTAATACTTATGCTATCTTGAGAGAAGCCTCTAGTGAAACCTATGGCCCCCGGGTCTATCTTTTATCATATAAGCTTTCAATCTACTTTTATTTGCATCTTTACTTTTTGCATCTATCTTATAAAATACCAGAAATATATTTATCTTATCATACTATCTCTATCAGATCTCACTTTTGCAAGTGGCCGTGAAGGGATTGACAACCCCTTTATTGCTTTGGTTGCGAGTTCTTTGTTTGTTTGTGTAGGTGCGTGGGACTTTTGAGGAGCCTCCTACTGGATTTATACCTTGGTTCTCAAAAACCGAGGGAAATACTTATGCTACTATTGCTGTGTCACCCTTTCGTCTTCAAGGAAAACCAACGCAAGCTCAAGACGTAGCAGACGATGAGCCTCGACAAAACCTTTGTCGAGGGCATCCACGAGACCTCCGGCAAGATCCATGCCGGGGACGACCACGGTGCCGCGGCAAGACCCTTGCTGGGGGCCCCGGTAAGGCCCTTGCCAAGGTCATCCGCGGAGCCACAACCAGGCCCACATTCACCAAGGTTCCACCGCCACTCCCATGTAGCTGCCAGCGCACAAGCTAGGCAGGCACCTGCGTGTCGACATGAGGCTTCCAGGCCAACTCAGTGCATGCCTACGTGGTGGCATGCAAATCTTCGTGAAAGCCCTACCATCGCGCCACCTCAGTAGCCTGCCCACCTACATGGCGCTGACCGCCTCGCTGGCCTGGGCGCGTGTCGAAGCAGGGCGTGGCGATGGTAAAGTGAGGGGGACACCTAAGGGGCACATTAAATGCGTCTTCTCCCGTAATGGCTAAGCGATAAGCTTAGCCACTGTACACCGATGCCACCTCCTGTGTGCCACTGTGGCGACCCCCTTGACTATAAAAGGAGGCTCGAGGCATCCAGGAGAAGGATTCGGACCCATGGACAAGTTACACTCATCGTAGCTAGCTCAAGAACTCCAAGAACACTCAAATAGACACAAAAGCAGGACTAGGGTATTACGCATCCTCGCGGCCCAAACCTGGGTAAACAACCCGTGTGCTTGTGCTGATTGCTAATCCCGCTCTTCTCGCGACCCTGTGCCCCGCAACCGTTGTAGGGATTCCCGTGATCCCATAGGTGTCATTCCCACCGACACAATGGGTTTGTAGTTCAAGTTTCTAGGAATACAAGGATCCTCCCAAATCCGAGTATCCACACCATCCCCCAATTCTTTTAATGAGACCATGGCCGACGACCACCCTCCCATACAGGATAGCACGCCAAGTGTGAGAGGAATTCCTTTTTTTGTGGCTTCCAGAAAATGTGTGTCATGGTAGTACTTCCCTCTTAGAGTTTGAGCACATCAAACCCATTAAGCTACGCGTCAATGGCGCCTTCTCGCCATGTACACGTCGGATTAGCTACCGGCCAAAAACGATTGGTGATTTGCTTCCTTCGCTGCCCCACTGGGTCACCATGTCGTTCGTCTCATCCAGTAGAAAGTGAAAAAAACAGAGAAAGACATTGCCCAGCCGCTGCTTCCCATCCCTCGATTCCTCTCCCTCCTCCTCCTCTTCCGCCGTCGCTGCCACTGGCAACCTTCCCATAGCCGCTGCCACCACCTACACCCTCCCTCACGGCTGATGCTCCCACCCCATCTATCCTTCCTTTACCTTGTCCTCACCATCGATGACCTCCTCCCCTCCCCCTCTCCCCAAGTCGAGCAACAGGTCCGGATCCAACGCAGGCTCAGATTCGGCACGCCCACAACCCTGGTTCCTCTTGAGGACACCATGGACAAGATGCTCTAGCCTTGGTGATGCAGCCATGGACAAGGTGCCCTCCCCTTCTCTTCTATGTCTTTGTGTGTGTGTGTGTGTGTGTGTGTGTGTGTTGGATTTGATTCGATTCGATTTGGAAGTCAGAGAAATATGAATTAAATGCACACTACCTGTTTGATGAAATGCAGGTTGTTGTGGCAATGCCTAAAATAGCCACTGGATTAGATTGCTATTTTAACTAATCCCTCTTCAGCCTCTCAGTCATGTTCAAGTATGAATATTATTTCCCCTATGTGTTACAGCAGGTCATGGCATAATCTAATTAATGGCATTATGGCAGGACTCATGTGGTCGTCGATTACAAGGGTGTCTCCAGGGGTTAAAAAAGTTGCGTTCTTACAGATTTGAGTGAAAGTAATTCAAAATAGGTAAGCAAATAAGCCATGTTTCTTCTTTGCTGCTCTAGCTGTCATGTGCCAATAGTTATTTCCGTCCCACATGCTACTGGTTGCCTATTTGGATTATATTCATGATCTATGTTATATTGTACCGATAAAACCTTGATGAAATTTAAGAAGGCATGTGTTACGGACCCTCCTCTCTTTCTCGACGTCAGACCACTACCTTCATTTTGTCGAGTAGCTGATTGTTTCTGTCTCCATGGCTGTGATGTCAAGGATCATGGAGACCAAGGTCACCACATTCTGTTGCAGGTAGAAAAATGACTAAGATCCTTGTATTTGGTTATTTTTTGGACTTACTGGCCTATATATTCATTTCTACGTTGCTCTGCGGAAGTCATTGTTGTTTTAATTACAATGTGTGTTTTATTGGAGCAAGAGGCCGGAAGGGATCTTATACTACCATGAGCGTTTTCTTCAATCATACCAAAATGCATAAAAAAATATAGATGTGGCTGTTGGCATGATTTAGATGAGAAGCTGCGATCTTTTAGGCAGTGGGCGCTGGAGCAAGTAGTGAATTGCTTAAGTAATCATTTACTTATTCTGTTTACCATCCCGACAAAGATATGGGACGAGCGCGAGCTTCCCATACTTATTTTTAGGGTTAAAGCATAGCTTTATTATGATAACGGGTTTGGCAGATCGCCTAAAATAGCTCCGACCACTGGCACCGATACATCCATGTCCCACAACCCGGGTTCATTCACGTTACACTCATAGCCCAACTTTAGTAAGATGAATCCAGTCTTTTTGTGTATCATTATTAGCTTCGTATTGCAATAACCCCCTAATAATATCTTTAATTCCGAGTAATCATATTATTAGTCTATTTTCCTGGAAGGTACAAAGGCTAAGGTAAGGAATGATTTTAGTAAGGAGGTTCAACCTGGGAGAGGTGCCCATAGCTACTCGAGAAAAAGGGGTAATCACTATAAAACAAATGATATATTCCAATGTTTTATAGTGGTGACTGTCCTGTTAGGTCTTTTAATGTTTCAGTAAGGAACTCAACAGTTTTATTGGGATATGAAGTTGCATATTCTTTAATCTACATGCTTGCTAAACACCATATTTTTTATTTCATTTTTAGCCCGACAGTAGGCAACCTTACACGATTTAGACCCCCCTTGAACTTCCACGTTCTAGACCCAACCTGCTGTAAATATGAATGTGAGATGGCATCGCATTGTCACTTTAGTGACAAATTCCTGAACATACTTTGATTACCTGAACTTTGTTGAAAATATTTCTTCTGTTATCAAGTCTCTAACTAGGCTTGTTAACTATGTTGCTGAATTTTTCTTATTTTATAGTAGACTCACATGATTGCCTAATGCAAATTATACAACTTTAAAAACACCTCAAGGAATTGTTATTTGTGATTGTAGTTGCTTCCAAGATGGGTTGAGGTGATAACTGAATTCTATTCTACTGCAGATCAGATTTCACATTCACTTATATTTGCATAGGACCAAGGATAGTTCTCTCTATGTTGTATAGTACCACTTACAAATGTATATTCTGTGAAAGGAAGCAGATAATTTAAATGGTGCAATATAACAACGAGCTTATTCATTTTGTTTCTCTTGCGTTGTTCATCTATAATATTCTAGTGTTACTGATGACCATGAATTGTCCTCTGCAAAGCGTTGTGGACTGCAATGGATACTTTTTATTGATTAGTAACATTGTGTTTCATGGAATTGAGCAATAGTTGCAAATCATCATTTCTGAGCAAAGAATTTGAGTCCAGCTGCAAGCTCTGCTTCGTTTTTAACGTTATTAGAATTATGAGTTTCTTATTGGCCACTGCAAGTAATAGTGTTGTTATTATATTTAGCTATTAGAGATTTTGTTACTGAAGTTGTAGATGAACTGTCTGATATTATATTTGTGGGAATCTTTTCTGTACCAAAAATGTGACCTTACATTACTCTTCATTGGAAGTGGATAACCTCCAGTCTGCAATTATGATTCTACATGCACGTTCAATCTATTGGATGTCTGAGTGTGTGTCGCAAAGCGATATTCACTGATGGAAATGTATCTTCGAGGGCATAGGATCAACTTGTGCCGGCTTCTCGTGTTGCTATAGTTTTTGAGATGTGGATGGATCATACAATTGTTGTCGAGGTGAGTTAGATTCACTTTTGCTTCCGATTTCAAATCAGACTCGGTTGTCTCCCATATCTGAATGATACCAAGGGTAGTTTCTTCTCCTAAGGAGGCCTACTAATGCCACATCGAGATTACTCCTACATTGTTAATCTAATATCCTACCATTACATTTTTTTTTGTTTTTGAGTTCCCCAAATACCAAAATTATAAATTCATCAGCCATTTATTTTCTTCTGATAATATAATCAATCTATACACATAAAAGGTTTAGCATTGCCGTGCTCATAATATTTTGAAGTTTTATGATTCTATGTTAAGTTTTATTCTCATGTACATTGCGATATGTTTTGCAGTCGCACGGTCTTCCTAGGCAGACTTAGATGACATAAGCATGTTCATCACACTAATTGTTCTTGATAGAGGAGTCTGCATTTCTTCTTATATTGTGCCCTCTTTTGTTTTTTCATGCTGCCAAGAGTAGTCCTCCGAGCAGCAAGACGGTGAAGAGGGGATGTTTTCTGCAGCCTCTGTGAAGTCGAGCTATGTTTCTTTTGGCTGTTCATTTTTACGCAAGTACTTTGGTGTTGCAATGTTTGTGTAACCTCATGGCTAAACCTGCTCAGGATCTAGTGGTGGTTTCTTCTATGTTCATTGTTAATATGTGAGTTATACGTCATCAAAAATATATCATTGGAAAGTTCATTGAAATATGCATCCAATGGCATGCTCTTTGTGGCATATAACTCACATTTTGAGTTATTTAGGTCACAAAACATCGATAAAACTATAAATCACATTTTAATACTTGTTGGGATTACACCTATTAGTTGCAGTTCATAAGCTATGTTGACCGGACTACTGGTTTCTTTTCTTCCATTATTATGCTATATGAACCTGGTGGCCAGCGGCAAGTTATAGCAAGAAACAAGGCTTCTGTTAGGCGAAGTTAATTAGGTTGTACTACACACTGAGTGTCTCCATAAGAATCTAGATAAAATGCCATAAAAGGTAGATAGGGCATAGTCTTGATATAGTTTCGTTAAAAGATATTCCAATTGATATTTTGGTTTGCACATGCTTATGATTATTTTCTTCTAACTACATCTTAATAATGCTTTTATAGATTGCTCGGGATGAGATGATGGCTATGAATGTGGGCAACTTAGCTCTTACTTCCAGAAAATGCTCATTAAAAAAAATATGGAATGTCTACTTATGTTTCTCATCTTTTCTCTTCGTTTGTATGGTTAATTTTTTTTTTGAAAAAGGGGGGGCTCCCCGGCCTCTGCATCAGAGCGATGCATATGGCCAGAATTATAAATAAATAGGTTCGACAATATCTCAAAGTCTGGAAAAGAAAATAAAGGGAAGCTCACACAGAGCCTCAACACAAATAGACAAAAAGCCACAGAGCCACAACCGGCTGGCAGAATAAAGATAGGAAAACTAATCGCCTATCCTATTACATGACCACCATCCAAACCGGTTGAAAATATCCCGCGCAACCATCTCCCACCGGACAGACCCAGTAACCAAACGCTCCCTGGCCGCCATCAGAGTGAGTAAGGACCACAAACGGATCAGCGCCGTAGCGCGGAATAAAACCTGCAAAAAATGAATAGTTGTTGTTCTATTAAAAGCCAAATAATTCCTGCAATTCCAAATTGCCCATAACAACGCACATACTCCAACACGAATGTGTCCAGCGGTATTGGACTCTATCCCAGCAAGCCACGTTCCAAACAACGAACCTACCGAGTCCGGGGGAGTAATGTTAAAGGAAATTTGCACCGTGCGCCACAAGACTCTCGCCAACGGGCACTCAAAGAAGAGATGCTTAATGGTCTCGTCCCGATCACAGAAGCTACACCTAGTAGAGCCTGTCCAATTGCGCTTAACCAAGTTGTCCTTTGTTAAAATGACTTGTTTATGTACAAACCACATAAACACTTTAATCTTCAAAGGAACTTTAACTTTCCAAACATGTTTGGAACTAGGAAGGACACTAGAGTTAATGACATCGATATACAACGACTTAACCGTAAACACTCCAGTCCTAGTAAGTTTCCAACACAATTGATCGGGTTGATGATCTAATTGAATCTCCATCAATCTAGTCACCAAATGAAGCCAAGCTTCCCACCTATCACCAATAAGCACCCTCCGAAACTGGATATTAAGGGGAACAGACTGCATAATCAGTGCAACCAGCGTGTCACGTCGTTGAACAATATGATACAGGGACGGGTACTGTAACGCCAATGGCGTATCACCAAGCCAAGTATCCTCCCAGAAATGGGTATTGTTACCATTACCGACGATAAACTTTGTTCTATTAAAGAAGGCAGCCTTAACTCTCATAAGCCCCTTCCAAAACGGTGAGTCCGTTTGTCTCACAGTCACCTGTGACAAAGTCTTGGAATGCAGATACTTGTTACGAAGAATCTGTGCCCACGTTGCGTCCATCTCAACAGATAACTTATACAGCCACTTACTGAGAAGGCATTTGTTCTTTACCTCAAGATTCTCAACACCCAGACCCCCTTGGTCCTTTGGTCGACAGATTACATCCCATTTGGCTAGACGGTACTTTCTCTTAAGATCATCACTCCACCAAAAGAATCTTGATCGATAAAAGTCCATCCTTTTCCAAACCCCGACTGGAACTTGGAAGAACGATAGAAGGAACATCGGCATACTCGTGAGCACTGAATTGATAAGAATCAGTCGGCCTCCATAAGACATGAGTTTGCCCTTCCAACAACTGAGTTTTTTCTCAAACTGATCCTCGACGCACTTCCACTCTCTGTTTGTTAGCTTACGATGGTGAATGGGTATACCTAGGTACGTAAAAGGTAAAGCCCCTAATTCACATCCGAACAATTGCCTATAAGCCTCTTGTTCCTCCTTGGCTCTACAAAAGTAGAACAACTCGCTTTTGTGAAGGTTAATCTTTAATCCGGACAATTGTTCAAATAAGCATAACACCAGCTTCATATTTCTCGCTTTTACCAAGTCATGCTCCATAAAGATGATTGTATCATCAGCGTATTGCAGAATAGAGACACCCCCATCTACCAGATGAGGCACCAAGCCACCCACCTGACCGGCCTCCTTTGCCCTTCCTATAAGAATTGCCAACATATCCGCCACAATGTTGAACAAAATAGAAGACGTCGGATCACCTTGTCTCAGGCCTTTGTGTGTCTGGAAATAATGACCTATATTGTCATTCACTTAAATTCCAACACTACCTTTTTGCGTGAAGGACTCTACCTGGCGTCGCCAAGCTTCATCGAATCCCTTCATGCGCAAGGCCTGTTGAAGGAAGGGCCATTTGACTTTGTCATACGCTTTCTTGAAATCCACTTTGAAAATAACCCCATCCAGTTTTTTCGTGTGGATCTCATGGAGCGTTTCATGAAGGACCACAACCCCTTCAAGGATGTTCCTGTCCGGCATGAAAGCAATTTGGGTAGGCTTCAAACCAACAAATAGTTAATATTAAACCAAGTTGTTTTCCTGCTCCACTCTTGAGTTGCCAAATCCATCAAGGAATCGTTGTAATGAATATTTCATATGGCTATATCTAAGAGAGCAAGAGATCCTAATATTGTAGCATACACCCATATTAATGTACATGAATGAAACTGAGAACCAAACATTGAAGCTGAATGTGTGAATACAAGGTAAGTGCGCATAGGCCCGCCTCAGGAGGTGCTACCAGGTGGTGCCCTAGCCTCTAATAGGGATTATGGATAGGCCACTAGCCATCAAGCCTTCTTGGCAATCATTACTTTATTGAACAGCTCCATGTCTTTGAAACCCATACCCCCATCAGATTTTGGGACCGCCAAGTCAGGCCACCTTTTCCAATGCGTTTTTTTCTTATCCCCATCTACTCCTCACCAGTATCTTGCGATAATATTTATGATTTTTTGACACTTGTTTTTGGATAGTCAGAAGAAACTCATAGAGTACGTTGGGATTTCTTCACATATATATTTAATAAGTACCTCCCGGCCAGCACTGTTCATAAGCTTTGGTGCCCAACCTTTCACAAGTTTCTTAATCCTCACGAGAATATGTTAACATTATTAATCCATGGATCTTCCTAGTGCATGTCAAAAAATAAACACAAGCAGTGGAGCTAGCCGCCGCCTCCCACCGGCGCCGGTGCCGGTCCATCCCGTCTCCGGTGGCCCTATGGCCATGGAGGCGGAGTGGATCTCGGCCCTCGCCGGTGGGAGGGCTCCGTTTTTAGATCTTTTTTCAAGCTTTGTTAGGGTTTGTGTCCTGCTCAGGAAGGCGAGACGGTGGCGGCTCCTTGAAGATGGAATAAGGGTCTCCCTGCCTAGCCCCCGTTCCGGTGATGCGTCTTGCATCATCGGTGGGCGTGTGGAGTTGTGTCTTTGGCGGATCTGTCTTTGGTAGATTTGCTCAGATCTGTTCATCGTTCGTCTATGTTCGTGTGTTTTCAGGTTGGATCCTTTTGATCTACACTATTTGTCTGCGGTAGTTGTTGTTCTGGTGCATTGGTTCTACGGGGCCTTAGCATGACGACTTCCCGACTGTCTACTACAACAAGGTTTGCCCGGCTCCAGTGAGGAAGGGGCGATGACAGCGGCGCGCCTTCGGCTCGCTTCAGTGCTTGTAGTCGTCGCTAGGTGGTCTACCGATCTGGATGTAATTTTTATTATTTGTAGTGTTTGTTGTACTACCATGATTGAAGATGAATAGATTGGAAGTTTGTCCCGCAAAAAATAAGAAGTTTGGAGTCCCAAATATTTCCCAAAAGGCCTGCACTAGAATATCAGAGATTTGGCGAAAAACAACCTTCTCATGTTCAGAGTTTGCATTAAAGAACACATGAGACTTATTTTGTTAACCAATTGTCCTGATCCCACTCTGTACCTTTCTAAACCCTCTTGAATCTGAGTTACCTCCTCAGCCGTTTCTTGTGTAAACAATGCAATCATCCACGAATAGGAAGTGCAAGATCCAAGGGCAGTGAGACTTCATCATACATGAGAGCCCTTCTGCACAGATCAAAAAGAGATACAGAGATAGTGGGTCACGTGGTCTGACCTTGAGATGGTCTAAATATTTTATAAAAGACTCCATTAACACGAACAAAGAAGGATATTGTCTCCACACACTTCATGACAATGTTTACTCATATATCGACAAACCCCAATTCCTGCATTATAGCTCTCAAGAAGCACCATTCAACCCTATCATATGCTTTAGCCATGCCTGGTTTGACCGTATAGGCTCAAAATTTTCCTTTCTTCCTTTCAGACAGTGGATACATTTGTAGGTAGTAAGCACATTATTTGTAATGATTCTCCCTGCCATAAATACACTTTTCTCTTCTGAGACAATATCATCTATTATTGGTCGCAGTCTAAGAGCAAGCATACTGGACATGATTTTGTAAAGAACATTACATGAAGAAATTGGTCTATACTGAGTTAAGTCTTAAGGGGATTTTACTTTTGGGATCAAAACCAAGACCGTGCTAAACTTCATCAGGCATTTCTCCACTTTCTATGAAATGACGTACAGCCCTACAAATGTCATCTTTGAGAAGATGCTAATGTTTAATATAAAACCCTATAGTTAGTCCATCCGGTCCCAAAGATTTATATGGATGCATCATAAGTAATGCGGCTTCAATCTCCTCATTTGTAACCGGTGAGCATAATCGTCCATTCATGGAATCATCCACCCTTTCAGGAATCTAAGCCATCACAACATGCAGATCAACATTATCCTTGTCGGCGTTCTGGGAACCAGGGTACCCAGACTTGCCTACCCACGGGCCACGGTGTGGCTCCTTCGATGGCCTGGTATGGCCCATCTACAAGACAATCAAGACAAGACCCTCGCGAGGGGCCAAGCCTCGCGAGGTGGACGACACCAAGACCTCCCGAGGGAGCGGCCTGCCTAGGCTGCCTCCTGAGGAGCGGAGATTTCTATGCAGGTACACGACCTCATGAGGTTGCAATGATGCAAGACATGACGACCGAGGCCAGGCGGGCGCCAGCGGGTGTAGAGAAGGCAGTTTCCTAAGGAGGCGAGCGCAGGCGTGGGTTCCCGAGGAATCTGGCAAAGGTTTCCATTCCAGTACAATGAGACCGAGACCACCAACATGACATGACGAATTTCATCACCGAGCCCACCGCTGCGTCACGACCATAGGATTTTGATGTGTACTATGCAACTTTATTCTTGTAGACTCGTGTTGGGCCTCCAAGCGCAGAGTTTTGTAGGACAGTAGAAATTTTCCCTCAAGTGGATGACCTAAGGTTTATCAATCCGTGGGAGGTGTAGGATGAAGATAGTCTCTCTCAAGCAACCCTGCAATCAAAAACAAGAAATCTCTTGTGTCCCCAACACACCCAATACAATGACAAATTGTATAGGTGCACTAGTTTAGCGAAGAGATGGTGATAAAAGTGTAGTATGAATAGTAGATATGGGTTTTGTAGTGCGAACATTAAAAATAGCAAGGTAGTAAATAGTAAAACAGAGCACAAACGGTATTGCAATAATGGAAAATGAGGCCTAGGGTGCATACTTTCACTAGTGCAATCTCTCAACAATGCTAACATAGTTGGATCATATGATTATCCCTCAAAGTGCAATAAAGAATCACTCCCGAGTTCCTATTAGCGAAGAACAAAAGATAAAAATTGTTTGTAGGGTACGAAACCACCTCAAAGCTATTCTTTCCGATCAACCTATCCTCGAGTTTGTACTAAAATAACAGCAAAGCTATTCTCCTCATCGTGGTGGCTGCGGGGATGACGAAGATGGCCACAGAAGATGATCCCCCCCTCCAGCAGGGCACCAGAACAGGGTCCCGATTGGTTTTTGGTGGCTATATAGGCTTGCGGTGGCGGAACTTCCGATCTAGGGTTATTTCTGATGGTTTCTCTATTTATAGGATTTTTTGGCATCGGTCTCACGTCCAGATGGGCCACGAGGTGAGCACGATACACCGGGGCACGGGCAAGGGCCCAGGCATGCCCCGGTGGGTTGTGCCCTCCTCGTGGCTCTTTTGGCCCTCCCACGAAGCTTCGGGGGTCTCTTTTGTTCCAAAAAGATCATCAAAAAGTTTCAGGTCATTTGGAGAACTTCCATTTCTGCACAAAAAACAATACCACGGTAGTTCTGCAGAAAACAACGCTAGTCCGAGTTAGTTCCATGCAAATCATACTAAAACCATATAAAATTATTGTAAACATGGCATGAATACTTCATAAATTATCAATACGTTGGAGACGTATCAGCATCCCACTACTAGGGAAAAGCCTAGCAGTAGCGCTGGTTTTTGGCCTATCAGTAGCGCAGGTAAGCGCGCTACTGATACGGCGCTACAACTAAAGCTTAGCAGTAGCGCCTAGTGGCACTCGCTACTACTATATCTACTTAGTAGTAGCGCTTCCCTAGTCAATAGCTACTGCTAATTACTAGTAGCGCTTTCGAGAACAACCGCTACTACTATTATTCCGTATTCCATTTCTTCTGAATTTTAGGTCGTATTCATACACCTGCATCCAATTTTTCATACAATAGCAATTTAGAGATTGTTTTTACACCATAATGAGTTATTAAATCACTAGGTGAAAGAACCTTGGATTAGTTTCAAGTGCATGGATCCAAAGTAACCAATGGTCACTTTGGATCCATCCATTTGAAACTAATCCGCGGTTCTTTCACCCAATGGCATAATAAGTTATCATCATCATAATATCATTAACAACTTATCATCATAATATATCATTGTCATATAACTCCTCATAATCATCATTTTCGTCCATGAGACATCATATAACAATGTTGTCACTAGTTATAATAACAACTCCTCCTCCTCATCATCATATTACTCATAATCACTACTCCTACTCAGCATCACCATCAAGTCTAAGACATTGTAGTCATATATAATCAACACTAACTAATTGTTCTTAATACTTAGGACCTACTCCTCTCTCCTAGCTAAAATACCATAAAACAGATAAACCGGTCCTTCACCATAATGGAGAATGGACATAAACCTATCTCCAACTTGTGGCTTGCGCACATTCATTTTGTCTCCAATTATTTGCGTGTGCGCATTCATCACTTTTCTCCATTCTTTGATTTTGAGCCTTCCATCATTTGAAGAAATCGAGTATGCAGTATGGTAAGCCTTCGAAGGAGTTAGTCGTAAGCTAACCATATGCATATCACCTTCGGTAAATAGCATGTCAGGCACAACCTGCTTCGGGAGCCTCTGTTCCAAAACAAAATAGTAACATATATAGTTAGCAATGTAGTTTACTTAATAATAATGTATGCAATGAAGTTAGCATCATTAACAAAATCTTACCAAGTTTTTGGCAATGAAGTTACCATGAAGCAGTTTATGGACTAGTGGCACATATCTAGTATAATTTGGGTGATAGAGTGACTGGTTTTGAAGGCCTCAACATCTTCTATGAATGAGACAGGATAACCTTTCTCCTCACAATTAAGCTTGGAGTCATAGCTGTAGTATGTGCTGTCTACTACCTTCTGAGTATTTCTTGAAGATAAGAAATAAGCTGACAATTATAAATAAATAAGTTTAGTACGGGCGAACACCAAATATTTTTAAATTAACAACATAAATTACTGAACAAATTAGTTTGACAAACTCACATCTAGGTAAAACTGGAGGCATATCCACATCCACCCAGATGTCGATATTATCATCATCATCATAATAATCTTCGGGACGAATATCAAATCTTATTTGCATTCCCTCCTCAAATCCATATGCCTTGCAGAGAGCTTCCCAATTAGAGCAACCGAAATGGGAGCGATCGACTGCATTGTAGAACTTAACCAGAAACTCATAACCATGTTTAGTTCTTAAGTGAGCCCTCCTCGTCTCCACATTCTCAAAGTCATCTAAACCAAAACCAAGCTTCTCCAATACATATGGTCTAGCATGGCACGGGATGTACTAATCGAATTGAAAAAAAATCCATAAATTACACGTTAAACAAAAGAAGCACAAGTGATGATATTAATTATGATGAAATTCTTGTCGTTGCGTACCATACAAACATCAAAGGTCTCTTCCAGCTTCATGGTGAAAAACCTATCATTTTGCAGGTGAGGAAACCTGTCGCACACACCCCGGTCATCGTAGCAGTACCCGCACTCCGGGATCCCATCGTCATCAGACATCTCCTGTGTTCAAAATTCAAAGATTATAACTCGACGGCAAAACCCAAAAAATCCGGCATGACCTTTGCTAAAAAAAGACATATCGAGCGCCTAAAATTTCCCGGAACAGAAATTAATCAACACTCTGACAAAACATAGGCCACTTATCGATGGTCATTGCATTTCAATGGTTGAAAATATGAAAAAAAAGTAAACTAGTTACAACTACTTACTAAATAAACTATTTCTTTAAACACTTGCTAAATAAACTGGTTTTATTAACTACTTACTAAATAAACTAGTTCTATTAAGCACTTAGTATAAGTAAACTAGTTCTGTTAAGCACTTACTAAATAAACTAGTTCTATTAATCACTTAATATAAATAAACTAGTTATATTAATCACTTACTAAATAAACTATTTCTATCGAACACTTGCTAAAAATTCTACTACCCTAGTTCTACCCTAAATTTTCTTACTTCTATTTTAAATTACCTATGATTTGCAAGAACAAAGACAAGGGAGGGAGGGAGGAGAGTGAAGGGGGAGGGGGCGGCCGGAGGAGGAGGGTGTCGGTGTCAAAACCGGCAGATCTCGGGTAGGGGGTCCCGAACTGTGCGTCTAGGCGGATGGTAACAGGAGGCAAGGGACACGGTGTTTTACCCAGGTTCGGGCCCTCTTGATGGAGGTAAAACCCTACGTCCTGCTTGATTGATATTGATATTGTGGATGTTTACAAGAGTGGATCTACCACGAGATCAAGGAGGCTAAACCCTAGAAGCTAGCCTATGGTATGATTGTAATGGTTGTTGTTGTGTCCTACGGACTAGAGCCATCCGGTTTATATAGACACCGGAGAGGGATAGGGTTACATAGAGTCGGTTACAATAGTAGGACATCTACATATCCGTATCGCCAAGCTTGCCTTCCACGCCAAGGAAAGTCCCATCCAGACACGGGACGAAGTCTTCAATCTTGTATCTTCATAGTCTTGGAGTCCGGTCGATGATGATGATAGTCCGGCCGATGATAGTTCGGCCGATGATGGTAGTCCGGCTATCCGGACACCCCCTAATCCGGGACTCCCTCAGTAGCCCCTGAACGAGGCTTCAATGACGATAAGTCCGGCGCGTATATTGCTTGGCATTGCAAGGCGGGTTCCTCCTCCGAATGATAGAAGATTGTGAACACCGGGATAGTGTTCGGCTCTGCAAAATAAATTCCACATTCCACCGTAGAGAGAATAATATATACACAAGTTCAATCTGCTGACGTTTTTTGCGGCATGACGTCACGCCACTACCAAGCCATTACTTGAATCGTTTTTTACTCTACCACCTCAGCGCATTTAGCGAAGCGGTTTCCTTGGCACGTCTTGTCGAAGCAGAGATCGTGTTCCCCCTTAATCCGGGATTCTCATCAATACGGACGTGGGTAACCCAACCGCGCCCGTCGCCACGCCCCCTCTATCGAAGGCGAGTCCCAAACGGTCACGGAGACGGCTCTCGGTATTCTCCCTCTTTATAACGGGACCAAGGCTCGTTTCTTTTCTTCAATCTTCCATCAAATCCTCTCCCCGCTCCAAGTTGCAGCACCTAGAGCTCCAGATTGGAGCACTTCGGACCTTCAATGATGTCCGGTTCCAACCTCCAGGGCTGGTGGATGCCCTCCTCCGTCACGGAGGAGGACGTGCTAAAGCTGCGGGAGGCCAAGTACCTGGCTTATGAGATTTCGCACAGGTTGCCTGCCGAAGGGCAGGCCATCCCTACCCCCGAGCCCGGCGAGTATGTCGTTTTTGTATCCCACCTCCGTCGGGGTTTAGGCTTCCCGATGGATCCTTTTGTGAGAGGGCTCATGTTTTACTATGGGTTGGAATTCCACGATTTGGCTCTGGAGTCCATCCTCCATATTTCCGCATTTATTGTCGTCTGCGAAGCCTTCCTCCGCGTCACCCCTCACTTTGGCCTGTGGCTGAAGACCTTCAATGTGGCGCCGAAGATGATCGGGGGGCGTCAAGCGGAGTGCGGCGGGGCGGCCATAAGTAGGAGGGCCGATGCCCTGTGGCCCGCTGGCTCCTTCCAAGAGGAGCTCGGCCCGTGGCAGCAAGAGTGGTTCTATATTACCGTTCCGAGGGGACGTAGACAAAAGCCGCCGCCCTTATTCCGCCCGGGACCTCCACGACAGTTGATGTCGTGGATCAACCAAGGGCTCAACTGGGGGTCGTCAAAGGACGTGCCCCTACTGCAGGGCCGGATTCGAGATCTCCAAATGAGGGAGGTTGATATGGTGGTGGTAATGTAGGTTATGCTGATTAGGCGTCTCCCGCCTTGCAAACGCCGCCCTCTCCGGCTGTGGGAGTTCAATCCGGAGGGCCCACGGATTCTTCAACACTTCATGGGTATGACACCCCTACAGATGTACAAATTATTCTTCGGATCGCAAGAGGCGCATCCGGAATTGACCGAGGATGTTGGCCTAAGCTGCAATCGCCTGGATACTCAAGTAAGTAGTTCCAAGTCCGGACATACCGTTTGTTTGCCTTTCGATGATTCGCCTTATGACCAACTTCTTTCTAAACAGGAGTGGATAGCGGAAGCAAAATTGATATGGTGTCCGGCCCCCCTCCCCGAGACCGCACCGGATTCCGTGCTGGTCCGGATGCTTGAGGTTGCGCCTCCAGAGGAAGGCGAAGGGGGAAGCAGGAAAGCTACTGCCTCACCTAAGGAGGCTCTTGAAAGAGGGGGGATCGAGAATCCCTCCCTCCAAGGGGAGAAGAGGACTGCCTCTGAGGACCCGGGGGCAAAAGCCCCTAAACGGGGGAAGAAATCTTCGCCAGAGGGTCCTGCGTCCGGGGAGGCCCCGGCCGCACAATCTCCCTTAAAGAATCAGCCCTCCAACAAGCCGTAAGTAGAAAGAAAGGAGTTTTATAATAAGGGACATCCCTATTTGTGCTTCTGAGGATAACTAAAGTTTTTACCTTGTAGTTCGGATCTCCGTCCTTCGCAAATGAGCTCGTCTTCGGGGGACCTTCGTCCGGAGATGATGGAGAGCGAGACGCCTCCGTCCGGAGCGCCATCGGATAGGGCGGACGAGCCTGAAGTGTCGTCACGGAGGGAGCCCCCTGGTTTGGCAAAGCCGGATAGTTCGGCGCCAACTGGTGTACGGCTGAAGGATCTGCTTGAGAAGGCGTCTATCTCAGAAAATCACCACGCATTGATGAGCATGGTGATTGAAAGGATTTCGTCCGCCAAAGGCGGGTTGCATAATGCCGTCAGGAGTTTGCTGGCGGGGTTTGAGGTACGTAAAAATGACACACCTTTTAACAGTTTTGCATATAGAATGCGCCCTGTATAGATAGTAGCCCCTGAGACTCGGTAGGTTGTCGAAATCGACAGCATGCCGAGGATCAAAATCGCAGGTTTAAATTTCCGCCGTGCCGATGCAGGTGGCAGGTCGTCCGGGGGCCAGCCGGACTGATGGAGTTGCTGAAGTAAAGCGGCAACTCGCTGTTGCGGATGCGGACATCACGCTGGTCAACAGGCGACTTGATGAGTCACAAGGTAAGTGTTTCTGTGCGGTCACTTGGTAAGGGAGCCGAAGCCAGCTCCTTACAACATGTGTGTGAAATGCAGATAGTGCCGCTGCTGTGGAGAGCCTTCGGACCGAACTTGCTCAAGCCAAGGAGCAGGCCAGAAGGAGTAATGCGGCGGCCTCAAGGGCGGCCGAGGAGTTAGCGGCCGAAAGGGTCGCACACTGCCGGAGCAGGGAAGAGATGGCCGAAATGGCCGTGAAGTTAAAAGATGCTACTGACCGCAATGAGGCTCTTGGGAAGGAGCGCCTAGCGGGGCAAGAAGACCTGGGGAAGGCCACCGCCGAAGCCAAGGATGCCCGCTCTGCAATGCGGGCTATAAAGGAAGAGCTGCGCCAGGCCGGAGATATTGTAGATGGCAAGCCTTTTCTGCTGCGCCGAAGGTTTATGGATCCAAAGTATGCTCAGCTGGGCCAACTGTGGGGTCCAGAGGACCCTTATATGGACTTAGCAGCGAGTGCGGCGGATGCCGGTGTGCATTTTCAAAGCCAGAAGGATCACAAGACGGAAGATGTGTTTTGGTCTCAATTCCATAGTCCGGAGTGTTCACTTCCGCTGACCGACCGTCTGGCCGAGTGGGCTGAGCTAAATAGGTTGTCCGGGCTTGCTATGACAGATATAGTGACCCATGTCTGGCCGGATAGGCCCGAGCCGAAGAGTTACTTTGGCTTATTGCAGCAATTTCTTGGGGCGGTGCCGCATATCAAGGCGATGAAGCGGTCGGCCTGCATAGAGGGTGCGCGGATGGCACTCGCCCGTGTGAAGACACATTGGACAGAGATGGATGCCACCGCTGTTGCGACCCCGGGTTCGGACGATAACCGATTACCCGCCGAGCACTATTTTGGCGAAGTGCTGCATGGTGCTCGTGTAATAGAGTCGCAGTGCTCAAAAAATGTTACGTTCGAATGAACGTTTTTATGATGTAAAACAATATTTATGATGTAAGCGCCTTTTATACTTGTGCGTTCAAGTAATAGAATATCTCCTATGCGGCCGTTCATGTATATGTGTGTATAACCTGAAAGATGGCAGTCGTCGGCTTCAGCCCCCATGCACTAGGTGCGGGGGTGTTCGCAAAAAAAGCACGTTTTCACACTTAATCCGACGTCTCGGTCCTGTAAAGGAGGTGGTAGCGTAGCAAACGAGGCAACCGGACTATAATGCTTTATCACTTTCACTTAGCCATGGAGTTCGAGGGTGGGGCTACGACATAGCCCCTGGGGGCACCGCGCTCTCCGAATTTGGGGCGCGTATGTGCCTGACTGGGAAATGGCCCTTCGTCAAAGCGGAGGAATTCTAAACATTCCCATGGTCGATCGAGTGGTTGACCAGTCTCTCGCTGTATCATGACAGTCAGTTTTCGGCTTTCTCTACTGAGGTGGTCGCCCAGCCGAACTGGGGCACAATCGCAGTAGTTCTCCTGGTGCCGCGTTAGCCGGTGATATGGAACGTAAGGCAGCAAAACACAGGAGCCGGGCAAACCCAACATTTGACCAAAGACATGATTCGGAGCTGATGCATATAAGGCCTAACTTGAGATGCCGAACACTCCCGAAGGTGTTCGGTCTTTACAATAGCGGGCAAAACAATGCCCTAAGCCCCTTGTGTCCAGGTACGGGCAAGTTCTTCTAGCGCGGCCGATGCCAAAACGCCAGTCTCCACTCTGGTTATAATGAGAAACCAGGGGATTATAGCAACAAGAGACAGTAAGAAAGGTTTACGTAGGGTCTTAGTCTGAAAAGAGTCCTTGCAACGGGTCCCTATTGCACGTCTGCGCCTGTGTCTCCGTTGTGTCGTATCCTGGACGGGTGTGCACGCTGTTCATCTGTAAAAAGAGAGGAACTTAGTTTGAAAAGAAATCATGCGAGAAAGTGCATAAAAAATTGAAATATAGATTAATAAAGTTGAGCCTATGCTAGCTCATTATGGCTTATATGTACAAACCCTTGTGAAGGGGTGTGCGGCTAGGTAGCCCCTAGCTTATTTGTTCCGGACTCGTCCAGCCGTGTCCGGGGTCTCAGGCGACCTTTTAATGAAATGATGCCATATGGACCGGGCATTTTAAGCATAAGAGACGCGTAATGTGGTATTGCATTGAAGCGGATGAAAGCTTCCCGTCCCAGTGATGCTTGATAGCTATTTGAAAATGGGGCGACATGAAAGGTTAGCTTTTCTCGTCGGAAGTTGTCAGGTGACCCGAACACAACTTCTAGTAATAATGAACCTGTGCGCTTGGTGTAAGGGCCTGGCGCCACTCCTTTGAAGGAAGTGCGGCTATGCCGAATTGTAGTAGGGTCTATCCCAACTTGCGGATTGTGTCCGGATATAGCAGGTTTGAGTTACTGGCGCCGTCCATCAAAACCTGCATGAATTGCAGTCCGTCTATTATGGGATCCAATATCAGGGCAGTCTATCCTGCGTTCCGGATACTTCTGGACTAATCCAGATGGTCGAAAGTGATTGGTTTTGACATCCAATCTTGGTGTTCCGCTGGGGTGGATCGTGCGACACTTGTCTTAGCGAGTGCCGTGTTGGTTTTCCGTACTATCACATGAAGCGAGTTTACTGTTTTGACTTCTTGTGGGAAAGTCTTTTGACTTCCGGTGCTTTGCTGGTGGGGTTCGTCATCGTCCTCGCTTGGCGCATCGAGCCCCTTGTGTCCGGCGTTGAGTCTGCCGGACTGTTTAAGAACCCAACAATTTCTTTTGGTATGGTTTGCAGGCCTTCCGGAGGTACTATGGATTTGACATATCCGATCTAAGATTTTGTTTAAATTTGATAGCTCGTCGCTGTTGTCCTTAAGAGGCAGTGTTTTATTGTTTGGCCGCGAGCTTTTGAATCCGGCGTTGACCGCTGTGCCCTTTGGTCTTTTTTATTTATTCCGCCGCTGATCTTTCCTGCGCTGTAATTTTCCGTTTCCATCTCTGATCTCGGATGTACTCGGGTCGCTGGTGCTGCATCTTGCTAGCCAGCTGTCTTCTCCTGCGCAAAAGCGCGTCATGAGGCTTGTTAGCACGGCCGTTGTTCTTGGCTTCTCTTGGCCGAGGTGTCTGGCGAGCCATTCGTCTCGGACGTTGTGTTTAAAAGCTGCTAAGGCTTCCGCATCCGGACAGTCGACTATTTGGTTCTTTTTGGTAAGGAACCTGTTCCAGAATTTGCGCGCTGACTCTCCGGGCTGTTGGGTTATATGACTCAGATCGTCTGCATCCGGAGGGCGGACATAAGTCCCTTGAAAATTTGCTCTAAACGCGTCCTCAAGCTCTTCCCAACTTCCAACAGTGTTTTCTGGGAGGCTTTTGAGCCAATGCTGAGCTGGCCCTTTGAGCTTGAGGGGTAGGTATTTTATGGCGTGGAGATCATCTCCTCTAGCCATGTGTATGTGTAGTATGTAATCTTCTATCCAGACTCCGGGGTCTGTTGTGCCTCGTATGCCTCTATGTTTATGGGTTTGAACCCTGCTGGAAATTCATGATCCAGCACCTCATCGGTAAAACATAGCGGGTGTGCGGCGCCCCTATATTTGGGTGTGCCGCTGTCTTCGAACACTTGTCGTGTTGTGTTACTTCCCGGGGCCCTCTTTTTTGGCCCGTAGATGGACCTAGTTGGGCCGTCCGTTTTCCCAGGATCATAAGTCGGCTTGTGTGCGGCGCCGCTTGTCACTTTTGGCCTATCATCTGGCCGTCTATCCGGCCAGGCGGCCTCTTTATTTTTTGACTGTGAGGGTTCTATGGCTTCCTCGTCAAATTCTGGCAGCAACTTGCACTTCGGGTAGCTCTTAGTTTGATGGCCATTGTCATATTTGTCTGCGGTCTTGAGTACTTTGCTCCACTTCATTCTGATTATGTCTTCCGCTTTTTTTGAGCTTCCGTTTTTCCTTCTTCAAACTTCTTGCAGTGGCGACGAGTCTTTTGTGAAGGTTCTTATGCTCCGGTGTTGTGTCCGGACTGTTGATTGCTCCGTGAAGTGGTTGATTATCCGGTTCGTCTTGTTCGGATGGTTGCTTGGTTGTATGTTCGTCGTCCGCTGGTTTGCCCTGCTCTATCGCTGGGTCGTTAGGAATGCTGCTTTGATCGAGGCAGGACTTAGGGCGGCGTCTATGTCGCCGTTTTGTTTGTTTATCGGCGGGATTATCCTCTGACGCATCCCGTTGTTCCTCGTTATCGCTTCCCTTTGGGGTGTCCACCATATGTATGTCATGTGACGAGGTGGCCTTCCAGTGCCCTGTAGGCGCTGGTTCTTGATTGTCTCCGGCATCGTCGTCCATACCGTTGATGTCTTCGGAGTCATAGTTTAGCATGTCGGTTAGATCATCGACGGTGGCTACGGAGTGGGTGGTGGGTGGGCTCTGAATTTCTTCATTGTCCGCGTCCCGACCATCCTGGCCGTAGTTCGGCCAGGGCTCTCCGGATAGTGAGAGATGCTTCAGCGAATTTAAGATATCGCCGAAGGGTGAGTGCTGAAAGGTGTCTGCAGCGGTGAATTCCATGATCGGCGCCCAATCGGATTCGACTGGCAGGGGCGCAGGAGGTTCGGAGTCCGGCAGGGGGTCCGGTACCTCGGAGTCATGGGCTTTATGCGGGACAAGGTAAGTGTTCGGCTCCATCGCCATGGAAGTTGCAGCTCCCGAGGCGGTGTCCAGCCATCCGTCCTCGATCCGTGCGATCGGCTCCGGACTATGGGTCGGAGCGGATTCGTGTACGGCCTCCAAGGTGCGGTCCGGCGGTAGAGTTAGGTCGTGCCCATCGTGACAGCGCGGCACGCTCGGCTGTGGCTCAGATCCGTCGAAGATCAAGTCCCCGCGGATATCGGCCGTGAAGTTTAGGCTTCCAAACCTGACCTGACGGCCAGGGGCGTAGCTTTCGATCTGCTCCAGATGGCCAAGTGAGTTGGCCCGCAGTGCGAAGCCGCCGAATACGAAGATCTGTCCGGGGAGAAAAGTCTCACCCCGGACTGCGTCGTTGTCGATTGAAGAGGCCATCAAGCCTATCGGTGACGACACAGAGGAACTCCTAATGAAAGCACCAATGTCGGTGTCAAAACCGGCGGATCTCGGGTAGGGGGTCCCGAACTGTGCGTCTAGGCGGATGGTAACAGGAGACAAGGGACACAGTGTTTTACCCAGGTTCGGGCCGTCTTGATGGAGGTAAAACCCTACGTCCTGCTTGATTGATATTGATATTGTGGATGTTTACAAGAGTGGATCTACCACGAGATCAAGGAGGCTAAACCCTAGAAGCTAGCCTATGGTATGATTGTAATGGTTGTTGTTGTGTCCTACGGACTAGAGCCATCCGGTTTATATAGACACCGGAGAGGGCTAGGGTTACATAGAGTCGGTTACAATAGTAGGAGATCTACGTATCCGTATCGCCAAGCTTGCCTTCCACGCCAAGGAAAGTCCCATCCAGACACGGGACGAAGTCTTCAATCTTGTATCTTCATAGTCTTGGAGTCCGGTCGATGATGATGATAGTCCG